>NC_048227.1:90383110-90410835 GCF_002007445.2 Ailuropoda melanoleuca | reverse complement strand
CGGGCCTGGGCAGTAAATAAACACCGCCCGCGTCGGCCCTGCGGGTCCAGGGCCGGCCGTCCTGGCGCGCCAAGAGGGCGTCCGCGGCGTGGGCGTCCGCGCCGGCGGTCCTGCCGGGCCCGCCGTGGAGGCGGCCAGCAAATGGCGACCCAAAGCCGGGGACCGACCCCGGTGTCACCTGGCCTGGGTGTCTGTCTGTGTGCAGGGAAGGGAGGAGTGAAGCGGGAGGTAAACTTGGGGAGCCCTAAGAACCTTGAAAACCCGGCTTCTGTTTCCTTTTGCCTTTTAAAAACTTGGGTGGTTTGGGGACAGATGGGTTAAAGTAAAATTGGGAGGCATCGTCTACTGTCTTCACGGGATGAGTGAAGTTGGTAACTTTTCCATTCATGGTAGTGAGTGGATCCTCGTCTTAGCCTCAGTCCTTATTAAAGAGAAACTTCCTGATTTTCTAGATGTGGGGGTATGACCATTTCCATGTTATTTGTGTCCTGTCTCGTGGAACACTGCTTGGAAGGGGGCCATAGAGTGCACGTTCAATTCAAAGTAATCTCCTTTGCGTATGTTTGTAACTGTGCCTTTGGGAGAATGGAGATAGACTGGCGGAGCAGTATGTTGTTTACCATGGTTCTTGTACTCCATTCCCCTCTCTTGTTTTTCTTTTTGAGTCGTGTCGTAAAAGATGGTTGGGAAGGAATTGACCTTTTATTCCATAATTACTTTGTTGACTCTGATCCAAGATGAAGCTATTTATGGGCTTTCTGATATCAGTGTAGATTAACTTAAAACTCTTCAAACACAAACTTCCCAAACGTTTTGAACTTAAAAAAATTTTTTTTCTTTCTTTCTCTTTCTTTCTTTCTTTCACTGCATTTCAGTACTGTGTTGTATCCTTTAGAGACACAGGTTATAGGAACAGATTTTGCATTTGCTCATATTTATTAAGGTCTTAGAAAGCACTCCAGTTTTCGACCCAGCAAAGGGAAAAGAATTGCATGAAATATATGTTTAGGATTTTTCTAAGGGTTCAGTTTTTCAGTATGAATTTTTGGCTGAATCACTGTTGTTCTTTATGCTTAGTCACTGTTTCTTACTCCAGAAGCTTACTTAAGGATAACATGGTGTTTTGGTAACTTTTAAGTTGCCAATTCGTTCTTATCTAATACTTTAATGCAGTGACATAAGCTTTTTTATGTGATTCTGGAAATGTAGGTGGGTGGAGTTGTGTGAGTGGTATCAGAGAACTGAAGTTTCCGATATAGGCAAACTTTTATGCATTCCAGGTGTGCTGGGTATTTAATTTCAACCCAATATTCTCCATCTCTAGCATTGGAGACTTCTAAAAAATAAAAAGTGTCATAATAAAATACCTATTAAAGGGCAGTAATACTTTGAGATAATATGCATATAGTTAGAGAGGTACTTGGAGGTCACCACATAGGTGTTGGTTAATGTGTGTTTACTATTTAATATACCATATTACTGGAATGTGAGTTTTAAATGGGATAAGCCCTATGCTATTTTGTATGATTTTGGATACATCTTTTAAATGAATTCCTATGATTGTTTCATTAAAGGACATTGTGTTTGTAGAATTCTTTGACAAAGTCCTCAATCAAAAGGCTACATAAAATATTTAATTTCAAATTCAGTTTGATGAATATGTGAGATTGTCATTAGGCTAATGGTTTTTACAGTGTAGATAGCTAGATAGTTAAATACAGGTAAGCATACCTCAATTAAAACCCAGTCTCTGAAAATTCTTTACAGAAAGGGTATGTCTTCTTATTTATTTATTTATTTTTTGAGTGGATAATGCTAATATAGGCTATTTCCTCATACAGTTGCTTTTTATAAGCTTTATAAGTGTAAATGACCTGATATTAAAAATAACTTTACATAAAGTACTGTGTATGTAAATGTGGCAGCTGTGTAAAGTGAAGTACATCCTTTTTCTGAGGAATACATTGTATTCTGTTGGACACACACATAATTATAACCAGCCTTTGTAGATTTCTAGGTGGTTTTCGCAGTGGGGTAATTGCCTCAAGGTCATAAAGCTGAGTTTCCTTGGAAGCCCATTCCCCGATGCCACGCTGCCCATTTTAATAAGCTGAGTACCACCATTTGGGTGGATTATTTTTATCTGAGTCTCAACACAAAGGTTCTGGTCTGAGTATTAAATATTAGGATTATTTTAATTTCTGATGTAAGTCTGTAATAATTTCATTTGCTTATTTAGTGGAGAACATTGCAAGTAGAACTTTCACTTTGAAATAAGCTACTTATGACCATATTTAGACATAGAAGGTATATGTTTTGATTATATCATAACTGGAGGGGTGAAAAATTTGACAAAATTTTTCGTTTAATTAGGTCATCACTCTATAAAAAGTCAGAACTAAAATTTAATAGGAAGAATGCATACAGTGTAACGCATTTAGCCACTTTGGACTCATCAGGAGGGCATGTGCTTTGAGTTGGGAGTTTAATGAAAATGGATCTTCAATCTTGCCTAGTCACTGCACCCCCCCCCCGCCCCTTTTAAACCAGTTAAGATGTCCAGCTGAGGTTATAGATTTATTATGGTCTTTGAAACTGGTTGCACTTGATCAGCAAATCAGCCAGGAGGTGTTTGTATTTAATGGTATTACTCTGACTAGTACCTCCGACCGTACAAGAAGGATGAGGCTTGCTTAGAGGAGCTGATAACTAATTGCTAAATGTAAAATTTCAGTCATGGGCTTACTTGTGTTAACTAATTGAGCAAGTCTGTCTATAGTTCCATTTCATCCTCATATTGAAGCAAATTTTATTGTTTGAGTGGAACTGTTTCATCTAGTACCATATTAATTGCAATATTAAGCAGTCGGCTGGTACCACTTCCTTTTTTGAGCTTCGCTTCTTAGCCCAGTACCTACTCAGGCATGTGCGCAAGTGTGGACACCTCCACCTCTGCTTTTCTTTTTGAAGCTGATGCCTTCTATATTCGAGTAACCAGTAACCAGAGCACAGAGTTGATTAGGGAGTTAAAATAGTGGAACAGTATACTGGTAAATGTTTACTTCTGTGCCTTTTATGACTGTTTTTTAAAGAGTTTTAAAATAACGGAAGGTTGAAATTAAGTTTCTTTGACTTTCTTTTGTCTTTGACTTGCTTTTTTCATAGATGATTTATCTTACTCTCTATATCATCCTTGGAACATATGACTTAGGTACTCAGTAAATGTTTGAGCACTATTGATTTTTTATGGCTGGTACAATAAGGTAATTTTGACTCAGTCTGATTGTGTAATACTAGGTCTATAAGGTGGTATTTTTTTCATGAAGTATGTAGTTTTCTGGGAAATCAAAAATATTTTGTTTTGGAATCCACTTGGCTGTTTCTTATAGTATAATTCTTTGATTTATTCATGTTTCTAAAAGAAGTGAAACTCCAGTTAGGCACAGTCTGGCATGTAGGAAATACAAGAACGGATGAGACAAGAGATGGTCCTGCCTCCTTCATGGAGCTTATAGTTTTCCTGTGGGTATAGATATTAAAGGATAATGATATCCTTAGTGTTGTGACTAGTATCACGAGGAAAAATGCAATGTGTAATGAGCACACAGCATAATATGGGATCCATACCTTGCCTTTGGTATGAGGAAAGTAAGATTTAAGCTGAGACCTAAAGATTCGAGGCAGCATTTGTGGGGAAGGGGTGCTGTGCATGTATGCATGTGTCTTGCTAACAGAGGCACACATAGCAGCAGGCTGTATTGAGTGCTTTGGGTGACTTGACTTAGCGTATTTTAAAATCATGCTAACTTGCAATGCTTTATTTATTTATCTCCTTAATTATTTTAAAGAATCTGGAAAAATAAATGTTTTTTTGAGGGCAATTATTTTTATGTATAGAAATAGCTTTAAATGACAAAGACCTCCTTTCACTGTATGGGAAAATGCCATGTCTTAAAACTTCTTATGGATTGCTTGTCAGTCACAGAGTATGAATTGGCCAAGAATTTCTGTTGGAGAAAATTGAAACTATTGTAAAGCATTTAATCATTTACAAATATTTTCTAGTCTAATGAGACTTCTTCCAGTCATTCAACTTTAAGTGTAAATTATAGAGATGTTATTTGAAATGCTAAGATTTTTTTCTCAGGAAGGTTTAAGAAAACTTAATATTGAGGAGTTGTAAATTAAGCTTATCTTGAACTTGAAGCCTCAAGTTTAGCAACATGTTTTCTAATGGGTCTGCTGTGTCACTGTTCAACTGATAAATCAGGGACGGAGTTTTAAACCCATTTTGTAGGATTTATGAGCAATTGCAAAATACCTTATGGAGGCATATTTAATGGTAATGATCTTGATTAGAAAAAGAATGGATCTGAAAGTTTTAAATTCTGAAGCTGAGGATTCTGTCCCCAGAATACTCTTTGGTTATTATCTAGTGCTTTTTCTTTCTTTCTTTTTTTTTTTTTTTTTTTTTTTTAAAATTTTTTTTTTTTTTTNCGACAGAGATAGAGACAGCCAGTGAGAGAGGGAACACAAGCAGGGGGAGCGGGAGAGGAAGAAGCAGGCTCATAGTGGAGGAGCCTGACGTGGGGCTCGATCCCACAATGCTGGAATCACGCCCCGAGCCGAAGGTAGACGCCCAACCACTGTGCCACCCAGGCGCCCCACTAGTGCTTTTTCTTAACTTATTTCTTAATATATTTACTTGTTAAATGGAATTAAACTTGATTCCTACTTTGTATAGCTGTTTTGAGAATTGCTAAATTTATATTCTTGTTCTGTAAGTTTATACTATTATAAATGCAAGTTATTTTAAAAATAGTGTTAGACACTGATATTCAAAGCAAGGTTATGTGCTATTGTAATTACAAAGGACCAAAAAGACTTTCTTGACCACAGAGGTGATTAAGTGTTGGAATAAACTACAAGCAAAGTTGTGTAACCTCCATTCCTCAAATAACATCTTAAAATTGGATCACCAGTTACTGAAGTGCTGCCTATTTTCTTAAACTTTTATGAGTAAACGTGTCTGTTGTTGTCCGTGTGCATTGATCAGATATGAAGTCCTAGCTCTTCCACTTACTAGATGACCTTGGGTGGGGCCCTTAAGCCTGTTGGAACCTCAGTTTCCTCTGGGTTGTTAAAAGGATTAAGGGACATTAAGTGAAATGGTATATGTAAAGGAGAAAATTGGTACATAATTCGTGTGCTCTTTTCCTTCTAAGTCTACTTCAGTAAATAAATATTGTAGCGTCATTGCCGTGGATGCTTTTATTTTTATTTTTTTTAAACATTTTTCTTATTCCAAGGGGAGTAGTGTGGAATAAACTATATTGAAGCTTGAAGAGCACTCCTTTCAAAGCTGCCTGTTTACATTTAACTTAGTTGTTTGTAGCAGTTGCTATTTTAAACAGTTTTGAATTAAGTGGTGTTTTTGAGATGTGTTCTTCCTGGTGTGGTCATGTGATGTGCACATAACATAAAGTGTTCCTACAAGTTACGAGAGCAGTGGTCACTTCTTTGGAACTGCTTGTATTTTTAGGTTCTCTTTTAGTAACAGTCAAGCTTATAACCCTGAGCATGTGAGATGAACTCCGTCTAGTTGTTGCAAAATAAGAAAGCTGAAGCTGTTTTCACAATCTAATCACTCAGTAAAATTTGTCTTACTTCTTATTAAGGTTTCATTTTGACCATCTGCTTAATTTACAAATGTTTGTCATCAGTCTGTCATTTCTTCTATTATGACTCTTTTAGCACGTCTGTGTTTAACTTATAGGTTCTGTCTTAACCTATAAAATTTATGGGGATAAACATGCAGAAGTATTTAATTCATAATTTGTAATTTTAAACTCAAAAAATAGAGTTTTGTTGTTAAATGCATGCCTTGTTCCCCCGGCCCCCTCCCTGCCCCCCAGCATCAGTAAGTACCATAATATCAACTCAGAACTTTTCCACTTAGTCAGTAGAGCTGTGTTAACATGAGGTAGACTTTTGTTATTGTTTGGGGAACATCAGCCCTGGGCTGGACGAAAATAAATAGCTGTTTCGGGAGTAGTTTACATTAGCTGCCTGAAACTCAGATAGCATTTATGGAAAAATATGTCAGAAAGTAGTAATCTTTTATGCACTGAAGTGAAGAAAATAGGTAAAAATCGACTTCTTACCCAGAAAATTATTATCTGTTACAATGTAATTTGGGAAGTATTGAGATGAGTTGCCTGTCCCATACAGAGAGGTAGAGATGTATAATAAGTAATTGGCTGTAGAGATCTGAAGTCTGGGAGAGGGCTCTGGGCAAGAGGTATAGAGAAGATTTCAGCATATGGGTGGTAATTGAAGCTTTTGAGAAATTGAAAGCACCCAGGGAGAATGTATAGATTGAGCAAGAAATGACATGATCCCTGGAGAAGAGGAATATTTTAGAAGAGGTAAAGGAATAACCAAAAAGGTAGGGAGAAAACCAGGGAAATGTAACATTTTAAGGAAAGACAAATAGTTCAAAAAGGAGGGAATCGTCAGCATAATGAGGTAAATGGCCAAGGAAGATGAAGTCTGGAAAAAAATGCCCTTTGGGTTTAGCACCAAGGATCTCAGTGCAGTTTTAATGACTCGTGGTCAAAAGAAAGCCAGATGAGAGGGTGAAGAGAATATGGGAGGTATGAAGAGTTTTTGTTGTTTTTGTTTTTAAATTGTTTTTTGTTTTTCTTCTGGAAGCTTGACTAGGAAAAAAGAATAGTAGTGGAAGGGAGATATTTTATTATTTAGGTTTTTAAAGATGAAATAGTTTTTTAAGTTTTTACTGCTCATAGAGACAAGCCAATAAAGAAGTTGAAGATTATAGACAAAGATACATCGAATAGGATTAATAATTATAATTAAATCAGTATATCGTGTTGATGCTTTCTCTGTTTTTGGATAAAATTTTTCTTTCTTTTTTTTTTTTTTTAAAGATTTTACTTATTTATTGGACAGAGATAGAGACAGCCAGAGAGAGAGGGAACACAAGTAGGGGGAGTGGGAGAGGAAGAAGCAGGCTCATAGCAGAAGAGCCTGATGTGGGGCTCGATCCCATAAAGCCGGGATCACGCCCTGAGCCGAAGGCAGACGCTCAACCGCTGTGCCACCCAGGCGCCCCTGGATAAAATTTTTCTTGATAAAGCAGTAAAGACCATTAGGTATCTGTAAACCCCTCCTGTTATTTTATAGATACTGTTTCTCTGCTCAGCTCCTTAGTGGATTCCTGTTACCTAAAGTCTGAACTCCTTAGAGTAGTATATAGCACAGGCTTCATGATTTGCTTTATGTCTGTCATCCTGCTCCATGTCTCACAGCTACCTAGCATTTCACCTTGTGATCCAGCAATACTAGGAAACTTGAGGTTCCCTGAACATGTTTTGCCTCTTCTTGTTTTTCTCCATTTACATATGTTGTTACTTAGCACTGAATACTTCCCTTCCTTTCCAATTATGCCCTCCTATGCTTAAGATTTCCCATCTTTGAAGACTACTGTGAATTCTTCTCTAGCCCCTACCCACAGTGATAATTACCTTCTCTGTGTTACCATTTTACTTCTGTCGGATTGATCACATAGTAATGTGACATGATTTTTACTGTTGTATCTCTGACCTTCTGCTTTAGCTCCTTGAGAGGAGGTGCCATGTCTGACTAATCTTTATATTGCCACACCAAACACAGTGCCTGGTACATAGTAGTTAAACAATAAATAGGTGTTGCATGAGTGAATGGAAGGTGTGGCCCTCAGAAGTGAGTGATTTGCCCATAGTCACGAACTGGAGCTGCCGCTTACATTTTCTGGGTAAATTCCCTGTGTTTTAATTAAGGCTTACTGTGGTGATTTGTTGTAGAAGGTATTAAGGCATATGTTACAAGGAGTGATTGGTAGATGAAATCTTAAATGAATTCCTATATTTAGAGGGAATAAAAAGAAAATAATAGTTTTAGTTAAGTATATTCATGAAATCCAGATCATTCTCTCAGGAATATGATGAGGTCAGTGTACTATGGAGAGCTTCAGAATCAGTTTAGTTGAAACTAAAAGAGTAAAAGCTAAAGCATTGTTTGAAATAAAGTCAAGTATGCATTAATTTGTTTTTAGCATCAATTTATATACTACACAGTATACTAGAATTTAAGCATTATAGTTGGAAACATTAGCCTCAGGCATATTGTTACATGATATGTAAAAATGAACTTTTGCCTTGTTACTTGAAATGAAGTGCTTAAGTTGTTTCTAGATGAATTGATTATATGTAAAGTAAACTTGTTAAATATGCTTATTTTATGTATATACCTTTATGACTTGATTTCTGTTATTCAACAATTTTTAAAAATCCACCACTTTTTGCCTAACTTCTTATCTTTTTTCCTTCTCAACCACTAGAGCTGGACTGGCCGTTATGGAGGAGGAGCTGCAGCACTCGCACTGTGTGAACTGTGTCAGTAGACGGTGTATGACCAGACCAGAGCCTGGGATTTCCTGTGACTTGATTGGTTGTCCATTGGTGTGTGGAGCAGTTTTCCATTCTTGTAAAGCTGATGAGCATCGACTTTTATGTCCATTTGAACGAGTGCCTTGCTTAAATAGTGACTTTGGATGTCCGTTTACAATGGCTCGAAATAAAGTTGCTGAACATCTAGAAATGTGTCCTGCAAGTGTGGTGTGCTGTACTATGGAGTGGAACCGATGGCCAGTTAGTTACGCAGATCGGAAATCGTATGAAAATCTAAGCAGAGATGTTGATGAAGTGGCACAATTAGATATGGCCTTGGCCCTTCAAGACCAAAGGATGCTCTTAGAATCTCTCAAAGTAGCCACCATGATGTCAAAAGCAACTGATAAAGTATCAGAACCTAGAGAACAAATCTCAGTTAAATCAAGTGTCCCAGAAATACCACATACTAATGGTTTGGTGTCTGTTGATGAAGAATCTTATGGTGCACTTTATCAAGCTACTGTAGAAACAACCAGAAGTTTGGCTGCTGCTTTAGATATCCTGAATACCGCCACAAGAGACATTGGCATGTTAAGTACAAGTCTTTGCACTTCCCCAAATGAAATGAATGAAGAGGAAGATGCCAGAGGAAACTTGCAGAACAGACACTTGAAAGACCAGGACCATTTTTATGAGGATGAAATAGGAGCTGTAGGTGGAATTGACCATAATGACACAAGTCTTAGTGTCCAGTCTGAACAAAATGGTTCAAGTGATTTATTGTATGACTCGAATACCAGTTCTTACGGCACTTCTGCTCTTTGTAATGGCTTTTCTTTGGAAAATATATGTACACAGGCCATAGACCAAAATCAGAAATTACATGGTGATTCAAAACAAAGTAACTTAACAAATGGAGAATGTATAGCATCAGATGGCACTTCAGAACCTTCCAGTTCACTTTCAGTAGCAGCACAGCTTAGGGAAGTAATACCATCTAGCGCTTTACCTAATGGCACAGTTCAGCATCTCCTCATGCCAAATGATGAGGATGAAGGAGCGTTGTGTTGGAGAAAAGTAGACTTAGGGGACTTGAAGAATGTGGATGTCTTATCTTTCAGTCATCCTCCTCCATTCAAATTTCTTTCTAACTCATGTTGGTCTAAACCAAAAGAAGATAAAGCAGTAGATACATCAGATTTGGAAGTTGCAGAAGATCCAATGGGCCTCCAAGGAATAGATCTAATCACAGCAGCATTGCTGTTTTGTCTAGGAGATTCTCCAGGCGGGAGGGGTATATCTGATAGTCGCATGGTTGATGTTTATCACACTGACTTTGGGACTCAGACTTTTTCACTTCCATCTGCAATATTAGCTACAAATACAATGGTTGGAGAAATAGCTTCAGCTTCAGCTTGTGATCATGCCAACCCACAGCTTTCAAATCCAAGTCCTTTTCAGACACTTGGGCTGGATTTAGTATTGGAATGTGTTGCTAGGTACCAACCCAAGCAGCGTTCAATGTTTACATTTGTTTGTGGACAGTTATTTAGAAGAAAAGAATTTTCTTCACATTTTAAGAATGTGCATGGTGACATTCATGCTGGACTCAATGGCTGGATGGAACAGAGGTGTCCTTTAGCATATTATGGTTGTACCTATTCTCAGCGTAGATTTTGTCCATCAACACAAGGAGCAAAGATTATACATGACCGCCATTTGAGGTCATTTGGAGTTCAGCCGTGTGTATCTACAGTATTAGTAGAGCCTGCTAGAAACTGTGTGTTGGGATTGCATAGTGACCATCTAAGTGGTCTTCCTTTTGAGGTCCTACAACATATTGCAGGCTTTCTTGATGGCTTCAGTTTATGCCAGCTTTCATGTGTATCCAGGTTAATGAGGGATGTGTGTGGCAGCCTGCTTCAGTCTCGTGGAATGGTCATACTGCAGTGGGGAAAAAGGAAGTATCCAGAAGGAAATTCGTCATGGCAAATAAAGGAAAAGGTTAGTTTAATCTTAATTGTATCATCCCCTTATTTGACATACAGTGGACAATGTTGCAGAATTAATAAAATTAAGATCTTGTTGAAAAATTGACTGTCCTTAAAACTTAACACTTTAATCTGACAGACTTTTTAAAATAGAGATAATTAATGAAAAACTAAGTTAGAATTGTTTGTCATAATTACATATTTATTGCAGACATCCTTGTACTAGGTTCTAATCTAATATGGCTGAGGCCACTTCTGTTTTTTCAGGTGAACAGTTCTATACTGTAACAACTCCTCTGAGTCCATGTTAACCACCTTCCAATTTGAGCTCCATCCGAACCATTTTTACCATAGGACAATGGAGGAAGCAAGAAGGTTTTCTGCTGCTTATAATTGCAGTTTCTCTCCATTCAAAGCTACTTCTTTCTTAGAACTTAGTTATTTCAGGTAGAACTTAAATAGGAAGAAAGGAGAAAAGTTATAACTGCTACTACTAGTAAGTGACCAATGGAGTATTTGGGGGCTAGAAAATATGATGGGTGTGGAAATGTGTTAGGTTGAAGTGAGGTAAGAGTAAGGTAGTTGGATTTGATATTGTTGGTGTGGGGCTCTGGGTTAGTACAGTACAAGAGAGTTGCATATTGGGAGCTTGAACTGGAGATTTTGACAGTCCTGGGAGCAAGTCCTGGGCCCACCATTTTTCTCTTGTGAAAATCCACTTTTTCACACATTATTATTATTACTATTACTATTATTATTATTATATTTTTAAATAATCTCTGCACCCAACTTGGGCCTCAAACTCACAACCCTGAGATCAAGAGTTGCATGCTCTACTGACTGAGCCAGCCTGGCACCCCTACTTTTGCCCGCTTTCTGTTTGAGGCACTATCTAATAGAAACTAGAGGGCATTATAAATATCTTTTATTGCTGGAGTTTTTCATTTTAGAATATTTATAATATGACATTTGCATTTTATAAAGTAGGGGAAAAAATGATAAGTTTCACCTTGGTTGCACAGGATTTGAATTTCTGGCTACTTTGTTCTTACCACCCTTAGGTTTTCTCTGACTTTCACTCATTGCTCCAGTTTTTCAGAATTCGACATCTTTGTTCTTTTGAGGCTTTGACCAACAAATGAACATACTATTTATTTTATTATTTTTTTTTCCAAATGGGAATTTGGATGGCAGAAAGTTTCATACTTGCTGTGTATATGCATGTATACACGTACAGAGGACTTGGTGTCTTTCCTGCATTTGGGATGGGATACTCTGAGCATAGTCTTGTTTTGTCCTTGCCCACTAGTATTGGCCTATGACGTGAAGTATTTTCTGGGGTTTCTATTCCTGCAGAAAATCTTATCTACTTTTGGAGTTTAAATTGCCGTCATTTATACAGATGACTCTCGCATCTATATTCTGGCCACTCTCTCCTGAACTCCAGAGCATTATATACAAGCATCTCCACATGGTTACCTCACAGATTCATCAAATTCAACATCTCCAACCTACTCCGCATCTTTATCCCTCTTTTTTTTTTTTTTTAAGATTTATTTATTTTATTTTAGAGAGCTTGTGTTCACACTAGGGAGGGGCAGAAGGAGAGAGAGAATGTCAAGTAGACACCTGCCGAGCAGGGAGCCCGTTGTGGGGCTCAGTCTCACCACCCTGAGATCATGACCTGAGCTGAAATCAGGAGTCGGATGGTCAACCAGCTGAGCCATCCAGGTGCCCCTGTGTTGCTCTTAATCTCAGCAAGTGACAGGGTACCTGAGTGGCTCAATCAGTTAAGCGTCTGCCTTCAGTTCAGGTCATGATAGCCGGATCCTGGGATCGAGCCCTGAGTCAGGCGCGTCGGGCTTCCTGCTCAGCAGGAATCTGCTTCTCTCTCCCCCTGCTCGTTTCTCTTTCCTCTCTCTCAAATAAATAAAATCTTTAAAAAAAAAAAAAGCTAGGAAAAAGCTTAATTTTAAAAAAATCTCAGCAAGTGGCAGTATCATCTATCAAACTGCCTAAACTAGGAATTTGGTAGTTAGGGTTGACTTCTTTTTTTCCCCTTTATTTCCATATCTAGGTAATCATAAAGTCCTCTTGAGTCTCCGTTCTTCCTACCTCTGAGGTTTGCTTTACTGTTTCCACCGCCATTTACCTAGCTCTGTCCCCTTTAGCTCTCTCTGGTTACCACAAAAGCCTAACTGGGTTTCTGTTCTAATTGGGTCCCTCTCCAACATACTCTCTACATAAGAACTAGAGTGATAAATATTTTCTTAAATACAGTTCTTACGCCATGGTGTTTAAAAACTTTAATATTTATTCGTTGCTCTGGGACAGAGAAAGACTCCTTAATAAACCATTTAAGACTTTTAGTAATCTTGTCCTTACTTAATCTCTTCAGTTTTCTCTTGTCATTTTATATTCCAGCTATGTTGATTTGCTTACAGTTTCCTGATGTTTTCTTTCTTGACTTCTTGCTTTAAGGCCTTTGGATGTGCTGTCCCTAACATAATACCTGCATCTGAGCATTTGCAACATGCTAGACAGTGTGCTAATAAGCATTTTACTTCTGTTAACCTATTTAATCTAGTGTCTCTGTTTTATGGAGGAAGAAACTGAAGTTTAGAGAGGTAAAGTAATTTGTCCGACTAATTGATGGAGTCACACCTAGGGAACCCGTCTGGAGTTTGTGGGCTTCATCTTCTAGCTATATATCCTGCTCTCTCTACAGATCTTACTTCTTCAGTAAAACCTTCTGGAACTCTACCCTGAAGCTTTCAGGGAGGTGTACTTGCTCGTCTTCCTGTGGTGCCCTATTATACAGAGTAGGCTCCCCCTACTCTGTACCCCCTACTAGAGCACTCTCCGTGCTGTTTGTAATTCACTGATAAATTGCCAGTTTCATTAGACTGTAAGTTCCTTGAAAAGTGAGACTCTGGGAACCAAAATATCTGCTGCCCAGGACAGCACTGCCATACAGTGGGCGCTAAGTAAATACTTGAGGAATGCTTCTGAATGAAAAATTGGCCCATTGCTGAGAAGCCTTATCATCAGGAGATGGAAATCATCCATTTTTTTCTGAGTTTGTTTCACCAGACTCTTGTGAAAATGGGGAGGCTGTCTGCCACCATCGAATCTTTCATGAATTTGTTCTGCTGAGGCTTAACAAAACTCCTAATTCTTCTTCTAATTTCATAGTATAGGGAATTGTAAGGGAGGCTAGTGATATCTGTAATGTCTATTGGTAGCTACTCTCTAGGCCTTCACGGACTCCTGGGAAAGAACTCCACAGGAGGCATAATTGATATAATCCTAAGGAAGATAGGGAGTAAGTACTCTTTGTGCTGAACAATGGTGGTTTCTATTGCCGGCTGAAAAGTAAAAGTGTTTGCATGGAATTTGAAGGTATCTAGCCACCTTGGCAGGCAACACCCTCCTTTCCTGAGAAGCTCTTAATGAGTGCTGAGGCCTTTCCTCAAATCCACAGCCACTTTCTAGAATATCTGCTGGTTACTGTGCATTCAGTGTGCTCTAACATTTCCCTGTTGATGAGCTTAACTAGGATGCCTACACCTGATCCATCCCGTTCATGCTTGATACCTGGGGCTGTTCTCCATTCGTGCTTATTTCCTGTGTTCAGGCTGCTTTATTCTTAGAACTGTAACGATGAGAAGGGACCACAGCTGCCATTCATTGCTGGACTAATAAGATGACATTGTTTCAAGGCTTGGAGCTGCTGAGTGGGTAAAAGGGAAAGTAGCTCATATTTTTACCAACAGATGCATGGATAGAGATAGCAGGTGAATTTTTGCCTAGAAATGCACTTTACAATGATTTGGAATAGAATAAGGTTCATTTTACAGAAGTGTTTTATGTAAATTTTCAGAAACATTTTGAATAAATTGAATACCTGTATTCATAAACATTACTAAATACCTTTGGTACTTATGAATAGTGGAATGATAAGGTACCTTGGCATAATATTAGTATATTTTTAAAAAAGATTTTATTTATTTATTTGAGAGCGAGAGAGTGAGCAAGATGGGGTGGGGGGGGAGCGTGAGTAAGGGGAGGGGCAGAGGGAGAGGAAGAAGCAGCAGCAGACTCTGTGCTGAGCAGGGAGCCCAATGCAGGGCTCAATCCCAGGACCCCGGGACCATGACCTGAGCTGAAGGCAGACATTTAACTGACTGAGCCACTCAGGTGTCCCACATTAGTGTACTTTTTTAGTATACTTCATATAGTGTAATAGGAATGGAAGAAAAACTTGGGGAAAAAAATATCACATGTATCATCAATATCTCCAGACTCTGAAGAGTTCTATATGGCCAGTTGGATAGGATAAAAAAAAAGTGTGTGCAATATATTATTTTAGGAAGTACCTCTGAATTTACAAGGTTAGATTTTTAAAAAAATTGCTTAGTAACGCCTGGGTGGCTGGGTAGTTAAGCATTTGGCTCAGGTCATGATCTCAGCCCTGTGTTGGGCTCTGCCCTCCCAGCGGGGAGTCTGCTGGAGATTCTCTTTCCCCCTCTCCCCCTCCCTCCACTTGCATACTTTCTCTCTCTTTCTCTCGCAAATAAATACATCTTTAAAAAAATTGCTTAATAAGCCAAGTTGCATATAGTTTTTAATGTTGAGTTTTGCTTTTTATTTCTTTTTGGTTACTGCATTTATTGAAGTTTTAATGTCATAGAAGTGATTTATCCTGCAAGTATTTGAGAAACAGATCTGCCTCCAAGTGGATTTACTCCTTTTCAGTTTTGTAGCTAACTGCTTGGAACTTTATATTGGATATTTCTCTAATAGTAGAAATGTTTACAGTTGGAGTAAGAAGTGTATTTTGATTCTTATGAATTGACTTATTTAAATCTGAAGTAGAATTTTCTTTTAGGTATGGCGATTCAGTACTGCATTTTGTTCTGTTAATGAATGGAAATTTGCTGACATCCTAAGCATGGCTGACCACTTGAAGAAATGCAGTTACAATATTGTAGAGAAACGCGAGGAAGCAATCCCATTGCCGTGTATGTGTGTGACAAGAGAACTCACTAAAGAGGGACGTTCACTTCGCTCCGTTTTAAAACCTGTACTTTAAAAACTGTAACGCCACTTGCACATACATGCAAGCACCTAGTATAATTTCTTTGTAATATGTGACACTTTATTAATGTATTAAAGATTACAACTAGCTAAATTTATTGCCACTATGTATATAATGTTTTGAAGTGACATATATTTTTATAAAGTACTGTTTAGTTGGAAAAAAGTTGCCTTAATGTTTGAAATGTGTGAAATTTTTGGAACTTGCTGGACAGGGTGATTTAATTTTTAGCTGCATAATTTTCAGAATTAGTATTTTTAATGGTGTGCATATTTTGATTTTTTAATTTTTTTGTTTCTTAAACTAACAAGATCCTGACCAATTTGTCCCTAATGTTTTCTGTGGTTTATAACCCATGCATTCAGAAAGCAAAACTTTGATTCAAATTTTTGCAGCATAGGTTTTTCAGATAAAGACATTCAATTGCTTAAGGACTGCCATAAGATCATTGTAAGATTTTTATTTTCTAGTGTTCCCCTTATATGATTGTGGATACATAGATGATCTTTAATATGTATTTACATAATATTTAAAATCATGACTAATGTTTGGTAATGCATTTATCCTGTTTTAAAAATACCCACAAAAGTGTTTTCACCTTATGTATTTGCAGCTCTCATACAGAGAGAGTGACCATGTGCAACTCCCTTTTTCTTAGACACCACATCCAAAGACTCATGGCAGTGTGTTTTATGACAGGTTAAAATGAAAGCCAACAAAAAGCCTCTGAATTTATTTTAATTTGAAACTTCATGGTATGATATATTTGCTAGGTTTTTGATATTTGGAAAGAAGAAAATATACCTCATTTAAAGTTCAGATTGGGGATATTGTGTGAATAAATTTCAGATATTCAGAATGCAAAGGGCTTAACTTTCTTTACTAAGCATTTAGAATTTTTGCCATTTTATGTTTATAAAAATCACAACTATATTGTTTTAAGATGTTTAACAATGTGAAATTTGGTATGTTTGCAAGATGACAATCATGAAATGGAAAAATCTGTCTTGGCTGACAATCTCCTTAAAACATTTCCAGGTTTATTTCCCATAGACTTCTCTGCCAAAATAGTCAGAATTGCATCTTTTTGTAAAGGTCAAGGTATAAGAGGAAAAATATTCAAAGTCCTATTCTTGAAGTGTCTTATGGTAGTTTTCAAATTGATTAACACTATTAACCTGATTCAGTTAAAAAATGAATATATCAGTATTTTGAAATAAATTGCAAAGGTGGGGAATACTTAATTTGTTTTAAGTAACTTCTATATTTGGTAGTCTGAAGTGGTGACAAGTTACCTTGCTATAAAATACCAAACTTCTGTGTCTTCTCTTCCGACGTTGGCCCCTGAGAGTGCCCTGTTGTTACTAGGATAACAATACTATGGCAGTCAGACTGGGCAGAAGTGTTCCTTGGGCATTAGAAAAGAACTCTGAACTGCTTACGACTTCTTTTGGTTGAATCAAGCCCTTATGACAGTTGAAGATATAGCATTAAAGACTAATCAGTTGTTTTGTCTCACCTATCATTTCAATTAGTAGAATAATTATTTCTCAGTGCTTAAATTTTCAACTGTGAGGTTGAATTATAGAAATAGTCTGTTTCTGAAAAAGTCAGAAAGGAGATCAAATACTGTAAAATATAACTGCCTTTTAAAGTTTTGCTGAAGAATGTGTCTGGTTAGGATAGCACAAACATTAACTTTTTGTTTTGTGGTTGTGCTTGTTTGGTTTTTGAGTTTAGACTTCTTGTTTCTACACTGGATCGTGAGATATTTAACAGTTTTCCACCCTACATTTCTTTTACACATCTTTGGCTGTTTTCTTTTGTGTTTGTTATGCCACCATACGATTTTGTTAAAATGTTTTCTTTGTGCAACATTTGTTCAAATTCTAATAAAATTAATATTTTCCCTTTATGTGGCTCAATAATTTAAAAGGAAAAACTTTCATTTGAATAAAATTTTAATACTTGTTTGACAAATTCCAAACAGTGTTTCTAAGTGTAGATTTTCTGCATGTTGTAGGAGTTGTTGATTACCATTGCTCACCTATGTTTTACTGGTGAGCAGTCTTTTTTTTTTTTTCTTTTTTTTTTTAATATGGAAAACTCATTGGTTAACATTCTGTGACCCTTCTGTGTCTTCCTGAAAGTAGTCCCATCTAGGGGTATTGAAAGGCTGAAGAGTTTTGGGCAATATTGTTTTTCTGAAACTTGTAATGGGAACAATATAGGTAGCCTTTTAAGCCTGAAGAGGTTTGTATGTCAGTTAAATTCATTGTCATTTGAGAAGTCTTTGTTGATTTCTTAGTTTTTTCTAACCAGCAAGATAAAGGGCAAGTATCAGGATGGAAGAAAATACCTGTATTCACTTTCTTTTTTTTTTTTTTTTTTTTTTTTTTTTAAAGATTTTTTATTTATTTATTTGACAGAGATAGAGACAGCCAGCGAGAGAGGGAACACAAGCAGGGGGAGTGGGAGAGGAAGAAGCAGGCTCATAACAGAGGAGCCCGACGTGGGGCTCGATCCCATAACACCAGGATCACGCCCTGAGCTGAAGGCAGACGCTTAACCGCTGTGCCACCCAGGCGCCCCCACCTGTATTCACTTTATCTGCTGCCTCCTTCTCCAGAACTGCACATCTTTTTCTCTCTTACTTGCTCACGCTCTCCCTCTCTCTTTCTCTCTCTCTCCCTCTTTTCATTAATTTAATAACTACAGTGTAACCTTTTATATAATTATCTCCCTCCGCCCCTTTCTCTCTCTCTCTAATTGCCTTTGAGACTCACAGATCACTTAACAGTAGAGGTTCCCAAAATGTGGTCCCTGAACCAGTAGCATCAGCATCACCTGGGAATTTGTTAGAAATGCAGATTCTTGGGTCTTTCTGTAGACTTAACCAGAAACTCTGGGGTGGAAACAGCAATCTGCTTTAACAAAGGCCTTCAGGGGATTCTGATGCACAGTATGAAAACTGAAGAGCCTGGGACACACCAGCTGTTCTCAGTGATGTGATATTGGAGTGGGTATGTTTGTGTATATACACACATGTATAATCCAAATTAAGAGTAATGGTAATTTGTTATTAATGGTTAAGTTAAATGATATATGTTGTCTCAAATCTTATAGCTATATGACAAAATACATTGGATACCATGATGGTTGGACATTTTTTTAAAAACTAGTATTTGCTAGTATTTAAAATTTACTGTTATTACCAGTATTTCACTTGTGTTTCTTCTGTTCAAAGTAAATTGCAGTGCAACTTGTAGTTCATTAGCATTAACCTTTAGGCTAGCCATCATTCATTCTCACTCTTGTTCAATGGTTGTAGAGTCATGTGAACATATTAGATTTCTAGGATAAAAAGAGTAGAAGTAGACAAGTACTGGGTTAAATCCTACAAATATTTGTAGGAATCCTTTTGACCCTATCATTAGGAAATATTAAAGTTGAGTTTCTGGTTTATCAGAAGTATAGAATCATCTTTGACCCTGTACTATATATCCCATCAAAGTAGTTGCTGTTATTAACTGTCCTCTGACAATGGATGTTGGGATCTTAGCAACTTTGAAAATAATGAAGGTTTTCAACAAAACTTCCATATCCCTTGAAAATATGGTAGCTTAAATTACTATATTGATAACATTGTTAACCTATAGCAATCTAAATGTAGTTTCTGGCATTTAGAAGCAAAGTAGGTTTCTTCATATGTTGTATCCCAACCTAAGAAGACATAGGATTTATTAATTTTAAAAGTTTCTGAGGAATAGTTATGCAAACATTAAAAGTGTTTCACACCATATTAGAAGGTGATGTGCTTGGGACCTCCAGAGGTGGATGTTCAGAATTGCAGTAGAAAAAAGCAATTGGTCCTCATTCTCTCAGTAGACTGGACAAAGTCTTTTGATGGAAAGAATTTCACTGATAGGTGTTTGGCTGGTTGTCTACTGCTCTAAGTAGTTTTACTTAACATGCTCATGAGGCCCAGAAAGTAAGAGAATATTAGTTATCCCTTTAAAGAAAATCAACTCATCAACGACTCATCCATTGTATTTAATGTAATTCAGTGATGGGTTTAGTTAGGCTTTGATCTAAATCTGAATTTCAAGTAAAAAAGTTTTGAGGTGTGTAAGTAAGGCCAACTTTAGTAAACTTTCTAAATAAGGGAAGAGGAAAGATGGTTTCTTTCTGATGTCACCTTTATGTAATTATTTTCTTTGATTTAAAAGATCAAAGTAAGTTCAAAAAATAAATCAAGTTTCTATTTTAATGATGAAAAAACTGAGGTACTCAGCCTTGAGGTACTGATGACTGGGGGTATTTCGGAGAAATGTGTCCTGACATGGTTCACTTTTCTACTTTACTAATGCAGAAAGAGAAGGGACAGTTAGATATAAGGAAATTACTTTGGAATATATTGTTGCCTACAGTACTTGATTTCTAATATGTGTTTTGGAAAGAAATTTACTGGGTAATACCAAGAGGAAAAAAGTAGAAATAAAAGAAGTATGGGTGTTCTGAAAATTCTTCGCAAAAACTAGGTCTTTTGCTAAGTTTTTGCAAGTATTCTTTTGTATCTGTGATTGATAAAATTGTAGAAATTTATTGTTTATACATTATTTGCATGTATAACCTCGATAAATTGGCTAAGTAATTTTAATACATCCTGAGATATATTAATGGAAATACATCTTGAGGTGCTTTTTTTTTTTAATAGAACATTTCAAAACTGACATTTTGTATTCAGAATGCTTGACATTCAAATGTGTTCTTTGGGGAGTGACTTTTCATTAATACAAAGAAATCAGTTATCAAGATGCTTCGTGAATGTGCTCTAGAGAAATACAGTAAAAAGTCATTGATATGAACTTCCTGTTTTATTTTTTTTTCTTTTTGACATGCTGGTGTGAGTATTGTTTACCATGAAGAAAAGCATTTCTGAAGCAAACTGACAACATAAGTATGTTTCTTTTCACTAACACCAAAGACTTTAAGCATCCCCTGAATCATTTTATTAATCTATTTGCATGCAAGTATTGTGATAGGAAATGGTTCTTCAATACATAGCTAGTTCTAGTGGTGGTAATATTGTATGTTTGAAAGTAATAAAACTGCATTTCTGTTTAATTCTAGAGACTGACCAACTCAAGTCAAATTATCCTTTCCCAAGAAAAGCAAATTCATCAGGTTTAATTTTTATGTTTTTCTAATGTATATTGCTAGAATTATTTTTTTTCTCAGACAAGATCCTTAAACAGATAAAGAGGTTGATGAACGTGTTGGTTCGTTCTTTGGCAAAGGAACTGACTAGAGTTAGCTTTCCATACCTTGAACTTTCAGTCAAAGAGTAACATTAATTGTTACGTTATTATTCATTGATCTAATATAAAAACAGTAGCAATAATGTGTTATTGCTCAAAAGACTGAAGTTGAAGATAGGAGATCCTGCCCTTTGCTTCCTGGAATTTTCTTTTCATTGAAATCCTCTTTTCCATATTGTCATTACTGATTTTTTATGCTATGACTTCAGTTTTCTGAGCCGATGATCAGGATAACCTAGATGAAGTACATAGAGTTTTTAAAAACTTGTTCTAATCAGTTTATGTTGACTAGTTTCGGTCAGTAAGTTTAGATTTGATTAAATAACATATTCAGCTTCTTTTAAAGTCTCAGCTCACAAATTTGGGATGTTAAAAAACTGAAGTATCAGCATTCAGGTTTAACTACATTATTTGATTAAAAGAAATGAAACCATTGAAATGGAAATGATCATAAGTATAACATCTGTTCCAGAGTAGAATTACCCAATGAATAATTATGTCAAGTGGGTGTCTTTTATATCAGTTGGTAACTTTAAAAACTATGACATATTAGAAAGAGATTTGAAATAGAGAATGGTAGTATTGATTCCCTACAACATTCCAATAGCTTTGTGGTAAAAACTCTGACATAAGAAATAAATTGCTTTGAATGGTTAATAATTCAGTGAAAATGAATTCTTAAGATTTTTATGCTGCATATAAGATGTTAAAGTTGTATCATTCATTTGATCAGTGTTTAAGCACCAATCAGTCCTAAAAACTTGAATGCATTCTGAAAGGTAATTGCTCTGACTCACTCACTTACCTCAGATATCATTTAGATTCCAATATATCTTTTTTTCCCATGATTTACATTAATACTTGGTTTTTCCTTAAATGCTAAGGGATATGGTATTTCTTGAAAAATATGCCAGGTGAAAGAAGCTAGATACAAAAGGCCACAAATTGTGGTTCCATTTATGTGAAATATCCAGAATAAGTAAATCCTGTTGAGGCAGAAATCAGATTAATGGTTGCTAGGGGATGGTGGGGAGGGGCGGGGATAGTGGGAAGTGACTGCTTAATGGGTACTGGTTTTGTTTTAGTGATAATATTCTAGAACAAGATAGTGTTGATTATACAACATGTGAATGTAGTAAATGCCACTGAATTGTACACTTTAAAATAGTAAGTTTTATGTTGTATGTATTTGACCACAATTACAAAGTGGGAGTAATTTGCAGTTATTGCCAAACCCAAAAAGTACCTTGCTCTCAAGGTTTGTGAAATGCTCAAGTTATGGTTTAGAATTAATTTACAGCATTAGTGATGTGACAGATTTATTCAGGTTAACGTCCTAATGAAATTCATGAATCCCATCACAGAAGTACTGCTAACAGCAGCAGAAATAAAGTTGTAATTCATCGCAATTTCTTTATTTTAATACGATTTGGACAGTGAGCAATTGGCTTCCATGTCGATGTTCATATTTCACCTTTTACCTTTTCTTAGGATTCCTTGGGGAACATCTCAATCACATTTTTAAAGGTCTGTTTTTAAAATCATGCTTTGAAAAAACAATTTGTATAATTTTCAGGATCACTTTTTATAGTTTGTGTTCCTTTTAAAGAGCAAATACAGTGATGTATTACATAAGATTCAATTAATAAATTGAACCACTGTATACATTTTGTATTCTTTTTATTATCTTATGGGAAAAACATTTGAATCTTTGGATTGGTAGGTACTCGAATGATCATTTAGTGTCTCATTTTCTATTTGGAGGAATCAAACCTGAGTTTGTCACTGCGTCTTTATTCAACAGGCATCTATTGATCACTTAGGCCATGCACAGCGGAGGCTTGATTCTGGAAGGTTGTGACGTGCCTAAGGCTACACACGGAATTGCTACTTCCTTCCCTTCTCCTCATTTTTCTCCTCCTGCTCTTCCTTCTCCTAAAATCTAGTAACTATGCCAAATACATGGACAAATGGAGAAGTCCCAGCAAAGGAAATGCTTTAGGTAGAGATTCACTTTAAATGGTTCTTCACATAATCTTCCCCAAATACTTTAAAGAGATGTTCTTTACTGCAGTAAAATACACATAATCATGAATAATCTTTTCCTTAACACAATTATTAACAATTAAATTTACTTTCATGACTTTGAGAAGAAGTTTTTTCATACTGCTTTAAACCAATTATTTTCCACTGTTTTCTAAGGAGCTGACTTTAGAAAAATAGAATTTGCATTCTTTGTTTAAAAAAGTTAAATTGCTGGAGCGCCTGGGCGCAGTTATTAAGCGTCTGCCTTCGGCTCAAGGCGTGGTCCCGGCATTCCGGAATCGAGTCCCACCTCGGGCTCCTCCGCTGGGAACCTGCTTCTTCCTCTCCCACACCCCTGCTGTGTTCCCTCTCTCGCTGGCGGTCTCTCTGTCACATAAATAAATAAAATCTTAAAAAAAAAAAAAGTTAAATTGCTTTGCAAATAACTGTGCCTCTGATATGATGGGGGGTACATATGCCACTTAAGGTACGTGTATGCTCCAAATTAACAAGTTTAATTAAATTAACCAAATGAGGGGCGCCTGGGTGGCCCAGTTGGTTAAGTGTCAGACTCTAGATTTTGGCTCAGGTCATGATCTCATGGGTCGTGGGACGCTAGTCTAGTGGGGTTCCGTACCCAGTGGCGAGTCTGCTTCTCTTCTCCCTCTTCCTCTGCCCCTCTGCACACGTGCTCTCTCTTTTAAATAAATAAATCTTAAATAAAATTTTAATTAACTGAATGAGGCTGATGCTGTGAGTTAAACTATTAATAAACAGAGTAGATGAGGAGACTTGTACTACAATAGCTTTATTCATTGTCTGAAGTCAAAGAGAATGGGAGGAAGTAAAATAATTGCAGTAATTCATGCTGTAATAACTTTGTTGTGATTTTTCACTTGATTTCTCATTAACTTAATTTTATGATATTTCTATAATAGTTGGGACTTATTACCAAATACACTATTTGACCCATATTTCCTTAATCATCACTTCTTATTCCATCCGCTTGTAGGCTACATTTCTGCACCATTTCCCAAACACATTATATACTTTCATGTCTCTCAACCTTTACTTATGCCTTGCCTTTGTTTAGAATGCCCTCCCCCAACTTTTTTGTCTGGTAGAACTTTGGTTCATTGGTGAGGATCCAATTCTGATGTCACCTGTTTCTTCACAGACCATCCCAATCCATTGAGTCACTCTTGTCTATGACCTCCCCTCCCCCCTCTTTTTTTGCTTATACCTCTTTTCAGTATTTATCACACTGCACTGCTATTACCTATTTGCTGTTATCTGTACACGTGTATTTTGTGGATCCTCTAGGTAGAAACCATGTCTTAGTTGGCTTTGGATCCCTGCCCTTAGCAGAGGGCCTCACACATATAGATGCCTGTTGAACTAATCACGAACAATGATTGAATAATTTTTAATGGTGTTTCAGTTAGCTTTTGCTGCATAACAATGCCACCCCAAAACTTCATGGCTTGAAACATGTTTAATTAGATCATGATTCGTTGGTTGGACTATTCTGGTCTGGCTTGACTTGGCTTGGTTGGCTCACACATCCATGGTTAGCTGATGGGTCAGCTGGAGGTTAGATGATCTAACACAGACATGCCTGGCAGTTGGCGATCTTTGGCTGGGGTCATGGGGATGATGAGGCTACATGTCTCTCATCGTCTATCAGGCTAGCCCAGGCGTATTTACATGGGAGTAGCAAGAACAGCAGAAGGGTAAGTCCCAATGTGCAAGCCCACTCCAAGTCACTGCTTGCCCTATTTGTTAATGTCCCATTTTCCCAAGCAGTTACATGTCCAAGCCCAGATTCAAGGGATGGAGAAATAGACTCTACCTCAATGGGAAGAGTAGCAAAGTCATATTGTGAATGAGTGTGTGTTTGGGAATGGGGAGAATTGTGCCCACTCTAGTCTACCACAAATGCTTAGGAAACTTCCAAATTTGGTAGTCCCTCCTTCCCTCGTTAGATTTTTCTTGTAAAAACCCTTGAGTATCTAAAACTAGGAACAATTAAAAATCAGAATTATCTTCTGCTTTTTATCTTTCTTTTTTGCAAACTGAAGAGAGTAAGAAAGTATTGAATTTTGTTCTTCAGAAAATTTTCAGAATTTCTTGAGAGAGATGGAGTCAGTATAAAAGAATCACATTCTTGAAAGGCCTCTGTGTTTGACTCCTCTGGGCTCAAGGGAGGACCATGAAGTTAATCAACTCCTAGAGTTTCCCCATACTGGTCCACTGTGATGCAGAAACAGTGGGGAGATTTTCTCCCAAGGATGCTGGAGTAGCATGGGGTAAACATGCAAGGCATAGAGAAAAGATACCAGAACTGGAGAGTGGAAAAAAGTTCAGAAAACCTTGGTGTCCCAAGTACTGGAACAGTAATAGAGACCTGGGGAGGAGAGAAAAGGTTGTTTTGAGGATTTGTTTTTTTTTAAGATCTTATTTATTTGACAGAGAGAGACACAGCAAGAGAGGGAACACAAGCAGAGGGAGTGGGAGAGGGAGAAGCAGGCTTCCCACTGAGCAGGGAGCCCGGTGCGTGGCTCCATCCCAGAACGCTAGGATCATGACCTGAGCCAAAGGCAGACGCTTAACAACTGAGCCACGCAGGCGCCCCAATGTTTTGAGAAATGTTAACGTAGCTTATATATTGTGGAATTTGTTGATGTTCTTTGGTAGAGACAAATAAAGCTTGGAATTGTTATTCTAAAAACTCTTTGACTCATGAATCATGCTTCCTTGAATGTAACTCAGTGTAATGACTGAGCCACATAGAATACCAATTACGTTGTTTACAAAATTAGAATTATAGCCCTGAAGATAAAACGTTGATAATTTAGTAGGCTTCAGAAGTATGTTATGAGTTGGGGGATTTATGGCCAAAATTCATGTGTGGGGCTAATTCTGAGTAGCAACGCAGTCGGGAATTTATAACCAAAATTCGTGTGCGGGGCTCATTCCTGAGGGGGCTGCCTTAGCAGCTGCAGTGGTGGAAGACCATGTGTTGTAGGAGCAGGGACAGGCTTGCCTGGGCAGACGAGCTAGCAGCAGGGGGAGCGTTGTGCTGGGAAAGAGACTCCTTAGTATACTTGTGCTGACAGGGTCTGCAGCCATGGCCCATCTTTCATGGCTGATGTTGGTGATTTGTATCCTTTTTTGTTGCTGCTTTTTTTTTTGCCACTTTTGATAGGGGATTATGAATTTATTGATTTTTTCAAAGAACCAACTTTGTCTTTCTTAATTTTCTCCCTTGTTTGATACATGACGCTGATGGTTTGCCTCTTTATTATTTCCTTTGTTTCTACCTTGTGTTTAATTTGCTTTTTTTTGCCCTTTTTTAGAAAAGATTATTTATTTGAGAGAGAGCGCACGCATGCACACGCAAGTGGGGGAGAGGGGCAGAAGGAAAGAATCTTCAAATAGACTCCCTGCTGAGCGAGGAGCCTGACTTGAGTGGGGCTTGCCAGATCCCAGGACCCAGGTGATCATGACCTGAGCCAAAAGCAAGAGTCAGACGCTTAACTGACTGAGCCACCCAGGTGCCTCTAACTTGCTCTTTATTTAGTGGCTTCTTATCGTGGAAACTTAGATCATTGATTTTAAGTCTTTTTTCTTTTGTAATATAGGTATCGAGAGATAGAAAATTCCCTCAAATCACTGCTTCAGTTGCATCCCACAATTTTGCTCTTATTTCATTATCATTTAGTTCAAAATACTTTTAGACTTCTCCTATGATTCCTTCTTTTATTTACTTAGAAGTATGTCATTAAATTTACAAATTGGGAGAATTTTATAGATCACAGTTGTCACTGATTTAGAATTCCATTTTGTTCAGATTTCAAACTTTTGAAGGTTATTATGACTTTTATTTTATGACCCAGCATGTGGCCGACATTGAGGACAATCCATGTGCACTTGGACCGAATGTGTATTCCGTAGTTTGGGCTGTAGCGTTGGGTCAGTATCATGAACATGTTAAATTTTCTTACTGATTTCTTTCAGCACTTGCTCTATTAGTGATTGAGAGAAGGGTGTTTAAATCTCCAACTGTGATTTTGGATTTATTGCTGTTTTCGGTTCTGTCAGCTTTTGCTTCAGGCATTTTGAAACTTTTTTATTACTGTGTCTTCTGATGAATTGATTCTTTTACCTTTACGAAATGTTATGCTTGATCCCTGGTAAAAGATAGGCTATGGAAAGGAAACTCTATGGAAAATAAATAAAAATAGGAGAAAGAGGAATCAGGAAGGGGGGGGGAGAGGCACCTTGCAATTAAAAAAAAACGATCAGAGTAAGCCTCCTTAAGAAGACAACATTTGAGCAGAGACTTGAAAAAATGAGCAGAGTGGCGATCTAGGGGAAGAGTGTCCCAGGCAGGTGGTAGTGACCAGTACAGATGCCCCCAAGACCAGTGCGCTAAATTGCTTAAAGGAAGGAAGGGCGAGAAAGCCAGTGTGGCCAGGGAGGAGAGAGTGGTGGGGGAAATAGCAGGAGAGACAGAGAGAGAGGTAATGGTGAGTAAGGAAAGGGTTAAGGCATAGGCAGGGAGAGGTAGGGGGCCCCTGAGGAGGCTCTGAAACTATTCCTGGGAGGGCAGAAGAGCTAAGACCGAGTGAGCAAGAGATAAGAGAATAGACCCCCAGGCCTCGGATGTTGAGGGGGTATTTTTCTTTGGCGGCTACATGGTAATCACAGAAAATGACCAGACCTCAAAGAAATACGTCATTAAGCATGTTATCCATAGTCCTTTCTCAAACCAAGACGGCACAAGAATCTCAAGGCCACAAGCTTCCTGGTCAAGTTTTGAATAAAAGAC
>NC_048227.1:90351586-90374965 GCF_002007445.2 Ailuropoda melanoleuca | reverse complement strand
GCATGCACACGCAAGTGGGGGAGAGGGGCAGAAGGAAAGAGTCTTCAAATAGACTCCCTGCTGAGCGAGGAGCCTGACTTGAGTGGGGCTTGCCAGATCCCAGGACCCAGGTGATCATGACCTGAGCCAAAAGCAAGAGTCAGACGCTTAACTGACTGAGCCACCCAGGTGCCTCTAACTTGCTCTTTATTTAGTGGCTTCTTATCGTGGAAACTTAGATCATTGATTTTAAGTCTTTTTTCTTTTGTAATATAGGTATCGAGAGATAGAAAATTCCCTCAAATCACTGCTTCAGTTGCATCCCACAATTTTGCTCTTATTTCATTATCATTTAGTTCAAAATACTTTTAGACTTCTCCTATGATTCCTTCTTTTATTTACTTAGAAGTATGTCATTAAATTTACAAATTGGGAGAATTTTATAGATCACAGTTGTCACTGATTTAGAATTCCATTTTGTTCAGATTTCAAACTTTTGAAGGTTATTATGACTTTTATTTTATGACCCAGCATGTGGCCGACATTGAGGACAATCCATGTGCACTTGGACCGAATGTGTATTCCGTAGTTTGGGCTGTAGCGTTGGGTCAGTATCATGAACATGTTAAATTTTCTTACTGATTTCTTTCAGCACTTGCTCTATTAGTGATTGAGAGAAGGGTGTTTAAATCTCCAACTGTGATTTTGGATTTATTGCTGTTTTCGGTTCTGTCAGCTTTTGCTTCAGGCATTTTGAAACTTTTTTATTACTGTGTCTTCTGATGAATTGATTCTTTTACCTTTACGAAATGTTATGCTTGATCCCTGGTAAAAGATAGGCTATGGAAAGGAAACTCTATGGAAAATAAATAAAAATAGGAGAAAGAGGAATCAGGAAGGGGGGGGGAGAGGCACCTTGCAATTAAAAAAAAACGATCAGAGTAAGCCTCCTTAAGAAGACAACATTTGAGCAGAGACTTGAAAAAATGAGCAGAGTGGCGATCTAGGGGAAGAGTGTCCCAGGCAGGTGGTAGTGACCAGTACAGATGCCCCCAAGACCAGTGCGCTAAATTGCTTAAAGGAAGGAAGGGCGAGAAAGCCAGTGTGGCCAGGGAGGAGAGAGTGGTGGGGGAAATAGCAGGAGAGACAGAGAGAGAGGTAATGGTGAGTAAGGAAAGGGTTAAGGCATAGGCAGGGAGAGGTAGGGGGCCCCTGAGGAGGCTCTGAAACTATTCCTGGGAGGGCAGAAGAGCTAAGACCGAGTGAGCAAGAGATAAGAGAATAGACCCCCAGGCCTCGGATGTTGAGGGGGTATTTTTCTTTGGCGGCTACATGGTAATCACAGAAAATGACCAGACCTCAAAGAAATACGTCATTAAGCATGTTATCCATAGTCCTTTCTCAAACCAAGACGGCACAAGAATCTCAAGGCCACAAGCTTCCTGGTCAAGTTTTGAATAAAAGACAGCCACTAAAAGCCCTTGTGGCAACCCATCCGGGACCCCTCTCACTCTCGAGAACGTCTTTCCTTTCTGCTCTCACCTTCACCTAATAAGCTTTCCCTTCACTTCACCCTTTTGTGTCCTTGAGATTCATTCTTCGACTTTGTGAGACAAGAACCCCGCAATCCGGCAACAATGCGAGACCGGATCAAGAGCCTGGAAGGTTTTTGTGAGACTTTGGCTTTTACGTGAAGTGGGGAGTCATTACACGGCTTCGAGTCCGACTTACTCCAGGCTCTAATGCTCTCTTCAAGGGATCGCTCTGGCTGCTGTACTGAGTCTAGGTTACAGTGGAGCGAGGAATAGAAGCAAGATGAACATAGGGAGAAAACAAAGAGAGAGGCAAACCAGAAAACAGTCTCTTACTCTAGACGGCACACTGGGGGTTG
The DNA here is from genome assembly GCF_002007445.2 of Ailuropoda melanoleuca. Classification (NCBI taxonomy): domain Eukaryota; kingdom Metazoa; phylum Chordata; class Mammalia; order Carnivora; family Ursidae; genus Ailuropoda; species Ailuropoda melanoleuca. The sequence goes on along the minus strand of NC_048227.1, from coordinate 90,373,095 downwards.
CTGGCAGGGAGGTGGGCTGGGAGATGCGCTACATGGGTGACAGGTGTCAAGGAGGGCACTTGTGATGAGCACCAAATTCTACTCCTGAAACTAATATCACACTGTTGGTTAACTTAAAACCTTGAGAAAAAAAAGAGAATAGCTTCTGTGACGGTTGTGTCTGTGGCTCACAGACAGTAAAGGACACTGTGCGCGTCTTTGGTTGAATGTGAGAGAGGCACTGAGGGGCATGCTTTAAATGAAACATTGCGTGATGTGGGCAAAGGAGGCCAAAATTGCTTAAGCGAATTCTTTCTTTTTTTTAAAAGTGTATTTATTTACTTATTTGAGAGAGTGAGAGAGCAAGCATGGGGAGGGGGGTAAGGGGCAAAGGCAGAGGGAGAAGCAGACTCCCCACTGAGCAGGGAGCTGGATGCAGGGCTCCATCCCAGGACCCTGAGATCATGACCTGAGCTGAACGCAGATGCTTAACCGAGTCACCCAGGTGCCCCAGGAATTAAGTGAATTCTTTAACTAGTAACAAAGATGCCTGATATTATTTGTAAGATTGCCTTAAAATCCATACCGATTACACTACCAAAAGGATAATGGGATTTATAAAGGGTAAAGAGTCAGTCTCACTCAAGTGCTTCGGAGAAAATATGTCATGCGTAATGTAGGTATATTCGTGGGAAGTTTTGAAAGTGAATATTATAAAATATGTGATGTTAATGTGAGAACATGAGAGAAACCTGCTATTCTAAGAAATAGATGTTTTAAAATGTTAAAAAATAGTACATGTAAAATATAGGAAAATAGGTAATATAGATAAAAATGAGAAATATTAACATCAAGTTTCTATCATCTAGCAATCATACTTAACATTTTAGTCTTTATATTCTAGATTTTTCCTAAGCACATTTTTTGCCCAAATGATACTATACTGTAAGTATTATTCTGTGAGTTACTTTTCCCAGTTAATGATTTCTATTTTCTATTTCAGTACATTTTTGTCCCACCTATACCCAGGCCATATTCAATAATACCCAATTCTGCAAAATGTTCTTTATAGTTGGTTTGTCCAATGCAGCATCTAATCTAAGCCCACATATTACATCTGGTTGTTATATATTAGAAGTGTCTTTTTAAACTAGCACAATCCTTTTTTATGATACTGACTTATTGAAAAATCCAGACCAGATTTCTGTGACAATCATCTCCTGCCTTTGTCTGATTACTTCCTCATTTAGCTTTTTTCCTGCATCCCTTGTACTATCTGAAAACTGAAAATTAAATTGAGTTAACCATTTTGACAATATCTTAGCAGATATTATATTTATGATGCCTCTAATCCTTTTTTAAAATATGATGACAACATAAAAAAATTACAGATAAAAATAATTCGAATCTCTCATTTAGTCATCAGACTCAACTCTATCTTCATGAAATTCTTTACCAGAGCAACCCAGGAAGAGTGAAAGATCAATTTAAGTTTTATATCCTTTGCTCTGCTTTTCTCTCTTTCTAGTGGAGGCGCATACGAGTGATGAAATGGTACAATTGAAGAACATCAGGAAAGAGAGAAGAAAAGGAGAGATCTTTTCATTTACAAATTATGTAATATGTGCTATTAGATCATAAATTTATTTCATTATTTAAGATTCCAAGACATGAAACTGACATTATTGAGAATATCAGAAGAAGGACCTCTGATATGAAATATACTCTTCTCCATAAGAATAATGAAAATACTGGCAAATAGAGGCAAAATAAACTTTTTTCAGAACTCAGGAAATTAACCAAAGACTTGCAACAATCCAGGGAACATTCATTCAAGAAAAATGTCTGAATCTCGGTAAGAACAGCAAGCTTTGTGGCATTTTGACTTACCCCAATTCCATCTTCCTCTCCAAAGATCCATGGGAATCTTGAAAACCAACAGCTTATAACTATGGTGAAAACTAGGAGTTTAGCAGCAACGAGAGGGGTCAGAATGGGTTTGGAGGTATTTCAAAGTCCCACTCTTGGAGAAATGTAATTATTTAACCTATCCAGCAGCTCCCTGGCAAATTCCACTTGAAATGCGTATCTTTATTTGATCCAAATGANTTTATTTGATCCGAATGAGAGATCACCCAATGTGAACAGCCTTTATCCAGGGGCATTTATTGGAAATAACCAGTGATAGTTTAACTTTGTAGCTACACGAGGCTGTGATAGATAGCTGGGTCAAACAATAGTCTAATGAAAAAATGTAAGAGGAAAGGCTGAAGAATGCTATGTCTATGGAGGGTTTTGCAAAGTTCTAATATATTATTGGGAATCCGTAAGTCCATGTGCACACATAGGGCTGTATGCATGCTCCTTAAAGACCTAAGAAGGCCACAAGTCCTTACTTTTGGCTGACTTTGAGGCTCTACATAGAAGGCTGAATATCGAAGTCACATCCCATACCCACATGGGGACCTTTGAGAAAGAGTGGACTTCTGAGGAAGAACCTAGAGAGTAAGTCACATCCACACGAGGAAATAAAGAGCACTAGTAAAAGTAACTGTGCAGGTAAATATAAAAGACAGAATAAATGCAATTTTTGCTTGTAAGTTTTTTGTTCTAAAAGACAATTGCATAAAACAATAATTATAAATCTGTTCATAGGCATACAATGTATAAAGATATAATTTATATAAAACAGCACAATAGAAAGGGTGGGAAAGGAGATATATAGGAGCATAGTTTTTGATGCTCTTGATACTAAGATGGTATTAACCTGAACTAGAATGTTATAAATTATGATGTATTAGCTTCCTACGGTTTTCACATCAAATTACTGCTGAGTAGCTTAAGAATATAGGAATTTATTCTCTCATAGTTCTGCAGTCTAGAAGTCTAAAATCGAGGTGTCAGGAGGCCCACACTCCCTTGAAGACTCTAGAGAAGAATGCTTCCTTGCTTCATTATAACTTTTGGGGACTTCTGACAATCCTTGGAATTTCTTGGCTGTGGTTGCATCACTTCAATCCCTCCTGTGTCATTACATGGTCTTCTTCCCTGTGTCTGCTTCTGTGGGTCCTCTCTTCTTACAAAGACACCAGTCATTGAATTTAGGGCCCACACCAATCCAGTCTGATGTCATTTTAACTAACTGCGTCTGCAAAGACTCTATTTTCTGAGATTCTGCGTTCTGGGTAGACATGAATGTCTGGGTAGACACTCAACCTAATGTTAACTGTAATCCCCAGGGTAACCTTTTAGTTGAAAAACAAACAAACAAACCCTGAAATTATAAAAGAGACAAAAATGGAATAGAAATGGTACACTGGAGGGGCGCCTGGGTGGCACAGGGGTTAAGTGTCTGCCTTCGGCTCAGGGCGTGATCCCAGTGTTATGGGATCGAGCCCCACATCAGGCTCCTCCGCTATGAGCCTGCTTCTTCCTCTCCCATTCCCCCTGCTTGTGTTCCCTCTCTCGCTGGCTGTCTCTATCTCTGTCAACTAAATAAAAAATCTTTAAAAAAAAAAATCTACTTTCAATAGCAGATAGAACAAGTATTCAGAAAATCAAGGATATAGAAAACTTGATTAACATTATGAATCAACTAGACCTAACAGACACTTACAGAACATTCCACCTGGCAGTAGAAGAATACATATTCTCCTCAAGGGCACAAGGAGCATTGTCCAATGGGGATACTTTAGACATCAAACAATACTTTAAAGATGTCAAGCATACATAATATATTCTCTGACTACAACAGAATGAAATTAGAAATCAATAACAGAAGGAAATTTGGGAAATTCACAAATATGTGGAAATCAAGCATCACACTTCTAAATAACCAATGAATGAAAGAACAAATCATGTAAAAAATTAGAAAATACTTTGAAATGAATAAAAGTGCAAAAACAAAATACCGAAACATATGGGATGCTGCTAAAGTAGGGCTACAAAGAAATGTATAGCTGTAAATGTCTACATGAAAAAAGAAGAAATATCTCAAATTGATAACCTAATCTACTTTAAGAACCTCAAAAAAAAAAAAGAGCAAACTAAACTCAAAGAGTTTATAAGGAAATAATAAAGACTGGACAGTAAATAAGCGAAATGGCAAATAGAAAAAAAAAACAGTCAATATCAACCAATCCAAAAGTTAGTTCTTTAAAAAGATCAACAATTGACACACCTTTAGCTGGACTGATCAAGAGAAGGAGAGACGAGTCAAATTACCAGAACAAGGAATGCAAGAAGGGACATTGCTACCTCCCTTACAGAAACAAAAACAATTATACTGGGAACATTGTGAACAATGTCATGGCAACTAATTAGAAAACCTAAATGAAATGGATAAATACCTAGAAAGACAGAAGTTAAAAATGATTGAAGAAGAAATTGGATATCTGAGTAGATCTATAACAAGGATAAGGAATTGACTTGGTTATTTTAAAACTTCCCACAAGGAAAAGCCCAGTCCCGTATGGCTGTGCTGCTGATTTCTACCAAATGTATACAGAAGAATTGACAATAATCCTTCCCAAACTCTTCCAAAAAATAGAAGAGGGGAGAGCATCATGAGGCCAGCATTACTCTAACACCAAAACCAAATAACGACATCATAAGAAAAGAAAACTATAGCCCAATATCCCTTATAAATATAAATGCAAAAATCCTTAGCAAAGTACTAACAAACCAGCTCGAGCAACATATGAAAAAAACATGCACCATAGCATGTGAAACTTATCCCAGAAATTCAAGGTTGGTTCAACATAAGAAAATTATTCATGTGATAATACCATATTAATAGAATAAAGGACAAAACTCACATGATTAACTCAGTAGCCACAGAAAAAGCATTTGACAAAATCCAATACTCTTTCATGATAAATCTGCTCATCAAACAAAGAATTGAAGGGAACTTTCTCAACCTGTTAAAGGGTGTATACAGAAAATCCACTTCTATTGTTAAACTTAATGGCAAAGACTGAAAGCTTTTCTCCTAAGTTCAGGGATCAGATGAGGATGACTCTTCTTACCATTTCTATTCAACATTGCATTAAAGACTCTTACCAGAGCAACTATGCCAAAAAAAAAAAAAAAAAAAAGAAGAAGAAGTTTTAAATATAAGTTTTAAAAAGGGATTTGGGGGCGCCTGGGTGGCACAGCGGTTAAGGGTCTGCCTTCGGCTCAGGGCGTGATCCCAGCATTCTGGGATCGAGCCCCACATCAGGCTCCTCCGCTGGGAGCCTGCTTCTTCCTCTCCCACTCCCCCTGCTTGTGTTCCCTCTCTCGCTGGCTGTCTCTATCTCTGTTGAATAAATAAATAAAATCTTTAAAAAAAAAAAAAGTAGAAGAATAACAAGCATTAGCAAGGATATGGAGAAACTGGAGCACTCATACATTGTTGATGAGAATGGAAAATGCTGCAGCCACTCACAAACAGTAAAATTTTGTCTTAATTTTAATTTTTTAAAGTTTTTAATTTTAAAAAGTTAAAAAATAGAGCTACTGTATGGCCTAGTAATTCCACTCCTAAGCATATATACCTGAGATCATTGTGAACATATGGTTACAAAAAGCTTGTGCACAAATGTTCATGGGAGCTTTATTCATATTCACCAAAAAGGGGAAACAACATAAATGCCTGTCAATGAGAGATGGAGAGACAGAATATGGTATATCCATACAATGAAATGTTATTTGGCAATAAAAAGGGATGAATTGCTAGTACATTCTAAGATTTGGTTGCACCTTGAAGCATTGTGTTACGTGAGAGAAGCCACATACGTGGGGCCACATATTGCATTAGTCCATTTATGTGAAATGTCCAGAATAAGCAAATTCATTGAGAAGGAAAGTTTATTAGTTGTTTCCAAAGGCTGAAGTAAAAAAGGGTGTGGGGGGTTACTATTTACGGGTATTGGGTTTTGGGGATAGTGAAAATATTTTGTGAATATACTCTAAAGCAATGAATTTTACATTTAAATAGAATGAATTCTATGGCATATTCTAAGAATATGTCTCAATTTAAAATATCCAATAGAGGGGTGCCCGAGTGGTTCAGGTGGTTAAACCTCAGACTCTTAATTTCAGCTCAGGTCATGATCTCAGGGTCATGAGATCGAGCCCCGTGTCTGGCTCCATGCTGGGCATGGAGTCTGCTTGGGATTCTCTCTCTCCCTCTTCCTCTGCCTCCCCCTCCCCCACTCTCTCTCTCTCTCAAAAATAAAAATGAAAATATCCAGTATGTAAAATTCACAGAGTTTAATATTGTTGACTTAAAGAGGGTTTTGAAAATTTCATCTGGGCCTTGTTTTGTCTGCTTTTAATTTGGTCATCGACACTGTGTGTTGTTACAAACAGAAATGTTCAGGGCAGGAATCTCATCTCTGTGCTGCAGAGTGGATCTACCACTCATAATTTCCTCATTTATCCTTGCTTTTATCTGCGTTAAAAATTTATCCATGAGTAAAATTAAAAATAAAACAAAATTGATAATAACATCACAACTCATAAGTACTTTCAATTATTCTTTAATCCTGCAAAGGAAAAGGTCCAGCATCCATAGTCACCCATTAATGAATGTGGCACAGAAATAGACTTGGGCTATTTACCATTCTCTTCATGTTAACTCTAACATCCTCTTCATTCTTGCCCACTCAACCAAACATTTCTGGAAAGCCAGTGAGTGGAAATGATGTTTGTACAGGGATGAATTTTAAGCAGTGCATTCCTGTCAAACTTCAGATCTTTGACGCTAATAGAAATTATTATAAGAGACGCTGGAGCTGAGAACTTGAGAACAATGCAAGTCTTAGGTTACTGAATATTAGCTTCCTAAAATAGCCTCCTAAAATTAGTATCTCTTTTTTGGATTACTGTAGTCATATTGACACTCTACCATTTTTCAGCTCTACTTTACCTTTAATCAATGCTTTCTTGGAGTGGCAGTTGCCACCTTATAGAGGTAAAGGTGGGTCTTAGGAAGTCCTACTATCAAAGGGTATGTGGTGACTTATGGCTCATTTTTCTCATTGAGGGCTGTCAGGGTGCTGATAAGATTGAATGCCAAAAAAGTATTTTCTAGACAAAACACTACAAGGAATGCAGAGCCACCCAGCCACTCTGCGTTCCTGAACCGTCTGGAGCATCTCCATCTCTTCCTTCTCAGCAGGGAAACTTGGTTCTAACGTCACAGATCACAGAAGTCTCCATAAGATGACCCGGCATTTTCATACCCATATTTATTCCAACTTTTTCTGCATGTAAAATCATCTTTACTCCTCTTCCCTTTTTTTTTTTTATCCTTAAAACACTCATTCCTACTTGATGACAAAGCTAATGCCCTGTACAGTGCTTGGGATTCCATCTTTCTCTCCTACCCCTTAGCGGGAATGTGCTCCATTGACCAGCATTTATTGTTCTGTACATTCAAATTCTATCTCCATACTAACTTTCCCTCAGCATGTAAAAATGATTATCTTCTCCAGCCCATTTTATTTTATTTTATTTATTTTATTTTTTTAAGGATTTTATTTATTTATTCAACAGAGACAGAGACAGCCAGTGAGAGAGGGAACACAAGCAGGGGGAGTGGGAGAGGAAGAAGCAGACTCATAGCGGAAGAGCCTGATGTGGGGCTCTCCCGTAATGCCGGGATCACGCCCTGAGCCGAAGGCAGACGCTTAACCGCTGTGCCACCCAGGCGCCCCTCTCCAGCCTATTTTAAAGCAGAAACCTCCACACGTGCTTCAGTGCCCTCCTTACATCCGTCCATCCCATCCCGTCTCCTGACTCTTCATGTCGAACCTCTTGAAAGAGCAGTTGGCTCTCTCTCTACCTTAGCTCATGCCTTATTCATCAACCACCTCGAGCAATTTGATTTCCCGTCAACACAGGCAAAGAAATCACTCTCAGCAAAAACCTTTTGCATTGCCAATTCCATTAGGATATTTTCATGTTCTTATCTTACACAAACTCTCTGTGACGCTTGAAACTCTTATGCTACCTCCTCCTAATTTTCCTTGCATTTATTTTGGCTGCTCTTAGCTGGACTTCTTAAGGGCATGAACTACATCTTATCTGTCTTCTTATCAAGCTCTGTGCATCAGAGCAGACACACAAATATTTGTCAAATAAATGAATAAGTGCTTCTTCTCCATTCAAGGCTCTTCTCCAATGCCAGGGCGCACCAGAGCTTCATCCTGGGTCCCCTTCTTCACTCATTCTGCCTATTTAACTGGATAATCCTGTTTACTTTGCACCTTCAGGTACACCAGATTTCGTAACTTCTAAATTTAAACCTCTTCTAAATTCCAGAGTGACCGACCAATTGTCTTCCAGTTAACATCTGGATAGCCTGCAAATACCACCGTTCAACATGTGCAAAGCCTTCCTCACCTCTCCTGCCAAAAGCATTCCTTAATAAGAGTATCGATCAGTTGTTAGCAGCATAGATGCTGAGGCCAGACTACTTCTGTTTCCATTTAGTTGTTCCCTAGGTGGGGGTGCTTTGATTCCTTTAGTCCTCAAAGAGAAACTTCCATGAAAGAAAACTTTTTCTTACCAATAGACTGCTTTTTTATAGTATAACCTGAATGGGTCTCTGAATCTTTTCTCTTTGCCAAAGCCTTAGATTCCTTCTTTAATTATTCCAGTTTGGGATGGACTAGAGCCTGAAGAAATCAGTGGGAAGGGGGCATGTGTGTGCGTGTGTGTTTGTGTGTGTATGAGTCCCATTACATGAAAAAAATTTGATAAGAAAAAAAGAGAGAAAATTCCATTTTGCCACATATATAAAATAAATATCTTTAAAAATCTTTTTATTTATCTAGAGATAAATATTGAGCATCAAAAAATTTTTAAATTTTCAAGCACAAATGTATTAAGTTTATGTTACAATCACATTATTAGCTCCTGACAATTGACAGTTACCAAATAATTTCATTTTCTAAAACCTATTCAGCTGTATGTCATTGAACTATCTGCTTGTTTAGAATTGCCTTAGATATTGATTATATATAACCACTGGTTTAATACTAGTACACCCGAAGTTTTTACCACTTACTTGTTTAAGTAAAAAGTAAATTTGTTCAGGGGCGTCTCAGTGGCTCAGTCGGTTAAATGTCTGACTTTTGGTTTCAGCTCAGGTTATGATCTCACGGGTCCTGGGATTGAGTCCTGTGTGGGGCTCTGAGCTCAGTGGGGAGTCTGCTTGAAAGATTCTCTCCCTCTGCCCCTCCCCTGCTCTCTCTCTCTCTAAAAATAAATAAGTAAGTAAGTAAGTAAATAAATACATCTTTTAAAAAAGTAAATTTGTTCACAGTTTACAGATTTGTACAATGAACAGTTCAAATATATCATTGGTCCTAGAATATTTTACTAGTTACATTTTAATTTATTTGACGGCTTTTTGCTTTGATACTAAACTATCAAAGTGTTAAACATGAAAAGATTAGTAATTATATGAGCACATTTATTTAATGTGAAATATACTTATAATAATGCAAAAAGTGGTTATGTAATTAGGAAGTCAAGATCAACGAAGGACAAAATTAGTCTTATGCATGGGAATCAGCATCTGTTCAGCGTGCTGTGAGATAGGCAGTGCAAGTAGGGAGCTACTGTCATTGTCCCTGTATTAAAGATGATGCAACTGGGTCAGCATGAGAAGATGAGAATTCTTTAGGAGGAAGTCTCCTGAGTAAGTAGTAATCCCCAAAGTACTTCAGAGGTATTCAACCATTCTCTGGCTTCCATTTTTGCTGTGAGAAAACAGCTGTCAGTCTAGTTATCTTTCCTTTGTATGTTACCTTTTCTTTAAATCTCTGCCTGCTTTTAAGATAAACCCTTTGTCACTGGTGTTTTTTGTTTTCATTATGATAGATCTAGGTATGGATTATTTGTTTATCCCACTTGGGATTCATCATAATTCTTGAATCTGAAGATTTCTATCTCTCAAGAAGACATACTGTAAATGGTATCAAAGAAACACAAGCAGCAAATAGAAGGAGATGGAGAAAGAGAGAGGTTTAGTAGTTTGTTTCAAGATGAGAGAAATAGTAGCATAAATGTCACCAATGTATCTGATCCAGTAAAGAAAGAGAAATTGGTGGCACCGTGGGGAGGGGTTGTTGCAATGCCCTTGAGTAGCTGAGATCATGCAGAGTTGGAGTTGGCCACAGCCAGGAGGACTGACATGTACTATGAGACAGGAAAGGCAGAGTGTATGAGTCCACATACGTTTTATTGGGTAGAAAAGGTAGAAGCAAGAGCATGTAGTCCTTTTCCATTATTTATGTATTTTCAATAAAAATTTCTTCAAATTGGCTTTTTCATATGTTGCTATGCAGGTCGACATGAAAGAGCAATTTGTGTCAGAAACTTGTAGGAAGTTCAGAAAAATGATACTTGTCTAGAGTCTTGGTTCTCAATCAGGGGCGCTATTACACCCCTGGGGGACTTTGGTGACATCTGGAGACATTTTGGTTGACACAACCGTAGATGTGCTACCGGCATCTAGGGGGTAGAGGCCACAGACGCGGCTCAACATCCTCCAATGCACAGAAAAGCCCCACAAAATAAAGAATTATGTGGCCCCAAAGGTCAATAGTGCCGAGGCAGAGAATGGCTTGGTGTAGAGCGATGGTGACCAAGCTCTTCTGTAAAGGGTAAGATGGTAAACATTTCAGGCCCGGAGGCACTTTGGTCTCAGCTGCTCGTACTCAACGCTGCCAGGAGAGCTTGAAAGTAGCTGAGGACAATCTGCAAATGAATGACGCTTCCTGCGTTCTGACAAACGTCATTTACAAAAACAGGCGAGTGTCCCATTGACCAGTTTTCTGACCCATGATCTAGCAGAAGGCTGTACTTTTTCTGGAAACACCTAACACGTAGAAGCACAGTTTGGACTAATCATCGTTGGCCACGGCAATGAAAGCCTCTGCGTTCCTGATGAATATTGGTGCTGTGATATGTCAGCTGTATACCTGGTCGGTGCTTAGTGAATGCTTTCAAATCCAGACAAGTATCTGTAAGTCAGTAAGTCACCTATCTTTTTATTTCAAACATTAAATATCTTCCTATCACTGTTTTTCCCCTGAGATGATCTCGTAGTAGACAGTGTTCCCATCCACATCCTCGTGATTTGGGGCTTCTCATGTCTGTTTTTCCCCACAACTAGAATGATCTCTCTCCTCTATCCCCAGACCCATTAATGTTCCTACACACACACACACACACACACACACACACACACACACACAGCCAAACTACATTGAAAGGTGATTATTTATGATTGGCCTCATTACTCATCTAATGCTTTATTTTTCTTCTAATATAATTAATCAGCACACACACATACTAAACAGATACAGTTTTTCATTTTATTGAAAAAGACTCACTAATTCCCTTTAGGATTTGCCAATCCCAAACATTATGATATTATAGTTTAACCAAATCTTCAAGTCATTCAAAATCAAATCTTCACTGATCAGGCATTGAAATGATATTCCTTATAGAACTATACAATTAAATTTACTTTATTACTTTACAATTTTCAGAAATCAAGAAAAATGCTTCCTTTCATCTTCTTTTGAAGTCGTATAAGTTTCATAGAAATCTATCATTCTTGATTTTGAGACACTAAGTTAGAATTATTGTCCAGAGTTTTCTTCATATGCTATCTTTAGCTTAGCTAGCAATAAAAAAAATCACATCTAGATAGCAAGTGGAAAAGTTATCTTGACATTTTTAATGTTTTCCACTGAAGATGTGCCTTGTATTATGTTTGGGAACTTATATGTAATTCGACAATTGAAAACTTTTTTCCTCATACCATAGTAATTAGCTTTGGATTTATTCTCAGCAAGACTAAAGTCCCTAATACATACAGATCTTTCAAGTATGACCTTTTTTTCTAATAAAGGATCACTTTTAATGTACTGTGAAGGAAGAAAGACAGCTAACATGGTTCAGGCATTTCAGAAGAATTTGCTAGAAGTTAAAAACTAAGATAAATAAAAGAAGGTAGGCCAGAGGGTGAGAAAATTAGAGGAAAATAGTGATTAACTTATGGAAATTAGATGGAAAAGTAAAATAGAAAACAAAAGAATTCCTATGCGTGATGGGCAATGAAAACCATGAGAAAGAATACTTTTTTAAAGCTTCTACTTTTGATATATCTTGAAAAGGTTAGGTTGCACAGGAACATTACTCCAAAGATCTCAAGTTTTCTGCTTCAGAATAATATCAAACTCATACAAGATGGGTTAAAAATTTCTCTACCAAAGTGTACTTTTATCATAGCAAAAAATGGATAGACTTGAGAGGCAACCAGAAAATATCTTACCTTTGTGAATTTGGGGGTTAAATTCCTCCTACTTGATTATCTACATTATTGTACTAATTAATACATACTTTCCCCCTAAACTGACGTTGCTTAAATTGATTCCCAAGAATATGAAATCAACATTAAAAAAATAGTGTTTTTTTATACTTCTTAGAGTAAGTCAACTTCTTTAGTGTTTAAATATTAATTATTACCTTTTTTAGGTTAGAAATACATTTTTAAGGAAGGTATAGCTTCTATTTTTTTAAGTGGGCCCCCAAATGTCTACTTATATCATTTTGAACTGTTTTGATAGCATAATATCCTCAGGTCTCAGTATTATATTTGCTGTGTCAATTAATTTAATATCATTTGAACTGAAGGATTTTTTATGAGGTAGCAATAAAATCAAAGCTTCCAAATATTTTATAAAAAGTGTAAGGCCTTTGGAGTCAAAAAGCTTTGGATTCAAATATCGACTCAGCCACTTGCTAACTTATAACAGAGAAAAATTTAATTAACCAGTGAAGTTTCAGTATCTTAACCAGCAAAATGGAATCCTAATTTCTAGTTAAGGGGATTTTATGAGATAATATAACCAAAGTCTGAAGCTCAGTGACTGCCACAATGTAGCTCCCACTAAATGATCGCTTCTATTATTACCCAACTATTTGAGAACATCCAAGTATTTTGAAGCAATTAGACTTTTTCCTAAATATTTTGCATTTTTATTCAGATGTTTTGCTTATCTAAACAATGAGATGCATTATAGACTGTTCTGTATAAACAAATACTAACCCTGTGAAATTTCTTGATGCCTAAAATAGTTTTGTTTTGCATATTTCTGCTTGTAGAAAAATGTCACACTTTCAGTTTTCCAAGTACAAATTGTCAAACAGGTCTTATCTAAAAGAGAGCTGTTTTCTGAAGCCAGTAAATAAATATAAGGGAATTTAGTAAAATTTTCCCAATTTTACCATTTTTCCACTGTTACTTAGCAACCAGCTAATGCTTGAGAAAAATCTCCTTTTTGTACTAAATTACCACTGAGATTTGTGTCTATTGCCAAACGGAAGATCAAATATGCAATCACAATTTCCCTAAAGGACACAGTTGAAACCTAGCTGATATTATCTCATTGCCACTAAGAGCCCAATGTTCTACACTTCCTGTTTAGAAATATTATTATGTGTTGTTACTTATGCATAATAAATTCATAATAAAGTCGCTGAGACTGGGGCTATAAATGGGAACGTGTCATGTAGCCAACCATGCCTCTTTAATACTTAATATGTGCCCATCTTCCAGAAGCATTCCTTATTTTCTTTGAGAACACATAAATAAAGTGTAATATGAGTAAGGTAACAGTACATTCTGGTTTGCCTGGATGAATCTAGTTTACATCTGTTGTAAATCAATTAACACCTTTAATTATCTTAACACCTCTTTTCATTCTCAAAATTTATCTGCTTTGGACAACAAATTCCGTGGTCACCCTGGATCTGAAAAATTTGGAGGCAGTTCAGAAGAGAGCAAAGGAAATAATTAGAGGCTAGGAAAAGCTTCTACGAAGAAATGACTAAAGGAGTTGGATTTATTTATTGGTTGAAGGAAAGGGTAAACTTTTTTTTTTTTAGTCATTTTTTTTTTTTATTGTGGGAAAACAGACATAACATAACATTTACCATTTTAGCCATTTGTAAATGTACAGTTTGGTGCGTTGAGTACATTCCCATTATTGTGCAACCGTCATCACCATCCATCTCCAGAGCTTTCTCATCTTCCCAAACTGACACTCTGTGCTCATTGAACACTAGCAGAAGGAAAGGGTAAACTTACGGAGATTACACTCTTCAAGGAGAAAATCCAGAAGAAGTTACTTTAAGAGGAATCGAAAGCCTCAACCTGCTTTCCAACTCAGGTCTGTATAGAATTAACGCTCTTACATTGAAGATATGTTGTGTAGAAAGTACCTATTTGGACGACGTACATACTAGATTGCACCCAGTAAATGTTATTGTTTCCTATTTTGAATATTATTTAAAGAACAAATAGAATTTGAACAAGCTCTATGGTTTAGCAATTCTACTTTCATAGAACTACTTGCATAGTGATAGGTCCTAGAGAAACTTGTGCAAACGTACATCAGGAAGTACATACCAAGCTGTTAATAGCTTTATGTTTGTAATAGAACCATCCTGAAAATAATTCACCTATCTATTAACAAGAAAGTTTAGAAAGTATGGGATAGTCAAACAATGAAATACGCTGTACTCGAACAAACATAGTTAAGATATGCTTACATGCCACAACATGTATGTGTTTCAAAACCATAGTGTTGAGCAAAGGCTTCAGTTACAAAAGAAAACATGCAGTATAGTTTCATTTATAGGAAATTCAAAAAAATAGGTGAAACTTAGTTTCTTTGTATGGGTGCCCTAGAAGCAAATCCTAAATCAAGGATTCAGGTTCAAGGATAAGTTGAAATTTATGAAACTACTGGTACTCAATAATAGTTTGTGACTTACACAAATGGCAAATATGGTTCAGTGAAATAGTTTATTTGGGAAGGAAAGAAAAAGAGCAGTAGAGGTGGGGAAAGAGACAAGGACAGAAGCAGACGATATAGGGAATATTTCTAAGGCAGTTACCACTGTGGATGACTGAGCTTAATCCCGTCAGGGAAACTCAAGGGAGCCAGAATTCTGGACATACCAGAATTAACTTATTTTAGAGGCAAAGAAGTTGAGATATTTATACACCATTTTCTGTTAGCTTTTGTGGGAGGACATGCAGTGAATGTTGTGGGGCAGATAATGCAGCCCACCCAAGAAGGACACATGATATGAGTAAGACATACATGCTGGTGGTTTTAAGTCATGGGTATTTTGAGGACATTTGTTACCAAAGCATCTCCTAATCCTGACTGAACACCTAGTGCTTAAGCCTTTTCCAAAAGGGCCATTTGAAGGGAGTGTCGAGAAAGAGAAAACAATGGGGAATATTTCATAGGTTGGAAATTGGGAGGAGAGATTCCTCTCAAGTCAAGGGGGTGTGCAAGTGGTCTCCTGGCTGGGGAGATAAGGAAGAACATCAAGATCGATCCCCATTTACCCTGAGGTCCTTGGGGGTGAGGGGGTTGTCCACCCGGAAGGTAAAGTAACGTATAATGGGAATGGTAAACCTCTACCGCCTGAGTACACGTCTCAGTGCATTTTACTGCAAAGTGTCAAAGATACTCTTCCTTTTTTGGACGGGTTAATTTGGAAAGAAGGTAGTGCAATAAATTTCTCTACTCTAAATAATGTCAAGATTGCTCTTGAACATAACCCAGGACAATACAGCTTCCTGGAAAATCTCAAGGGAGGGAGTAAGTTTAAAATGCTGATGATGTATGGAACCATTAGTTTTAAATAATAGTAGAAGATATTCTAAAAAAGCTCTATAATTGTATTGTTCACAAAACCAGAATATCGCTAATATTTATTTTCTTGAGGAAAATCACTTTTCTCAATCATAGATCATGTATGTTCTGGTGGAGGTATCGCTGACACATGAGGTGACCACACGGAGTGGAGAGGAAGGACACAGAAACAAAAGGAAGTGTGTCTCTCTGATAATCCTTTATGTTTTAGAAATTTAGATGTATAGAGGAAAACAAATAAATGAGAAACTTAAAACATGTTTTTATAAGTGTCCCAGTTTCCTTGTATATCAAACAAAGGAACATGGAGCTCCTTCTGGCTCTTAAAACTCTGCTGTTCCAAACACAATTGATCTTTCTTTGAATTTTCTAACTCAGGGCAATGTGGGAAACCAACTGTATTAAACTGAATGATTACTAAAGGCATTAATCTGGTGAAATAAATTATGTTTTCATTTATTCCATGGAGGAATTTTTAAATTGATCATAGAATCAACTGCTCCCCCACCTGGGACAAACAAACTTAATTAAATCACAGTGTTTTTTTTTTTCCCAGGTGAATTTACTGGCCCTGCAATGACTATGTCAGAGCTGGACATTTATTGCAAATTAAAGATTCTGGAAAATCAATCCTTTCCTTAAAGTGAAATAAATCATACTTTCTAAAAAGAATGTTACTGCATCTCAAAGATATTTACTTAAAAAACACAATCTCATGTACCTACCGTACTTCAGGAAGTTTGATAGCTAAATGAGATTATTAAGTATGCTTTATCCTGGCCGTGATTAATACTGCTTGCCTGGTAAGCTTGTGGGTGGTGTCCTCACATACTCACTGCCAAAGGTGATAGAAAAGAGATTATAACAATTTACAATATTTTTGCTATTATGAAATAGCATAATTGAACTCATGAACCATGAAATGGTTCACCTCTTGATTTTAATAAGTTTGATATTCTCTCTTTGGACAGTAAACACTCAAGACATTTTCTTTTCTCTATTTCCTATTTCTTCATTATCGAACTACCATAATTGCTTGTTTATTATTTTTAATAAAAATCATGAAACATATAAGTGAGAGCATATAACTAGTCTAACGTGTAATTGATTAAAGCAGAATGCGTCATACAGTTATCTGAGAAAAAACAATTTCTGGGATCCTTATCCTTTGTTAAGCTAACACGACTTTACATTAAACATGCTTTGACAATTTCTGCGTCTCTGCTTTTGTTGCTGTGGTTACTCGACTCGGAATACCAGTGTCCCCTCACCCCCACCTCTTTCTTGTTTTCTCTCCATTCCAAGCACTAGTTGCAACCCATCCAGGTCCTTGGTGCTTCAATCCTCTCGTGACCTTTATGATGCCTGTCGCTAGTTGTTAGTAGCTGCTTGGTGACAAGTAATTTAGTATTGTTAAATTTGAAAAAAAATAATTTTTGTGCTGTAGGCCAGTTTTCCATGTGTATTTATTTCCATCAACTATCCCGATGAACACTTTGAGAGCAAGATTCACATCTTAAATTTGTTGGTGAGTTCCAAGGCATCTACCCAATGCTGTATACTTCAGAAGTATTTGTGTGTTGGGGCGCCTGGGTGACACAGCCGGTTCAGCGACCAGCTCTTGGTTTAGGCTCAGGTCGTGATCTCAGGGTCATGAGATGGAGCCCCATGTTGGGCTCTGCCCTCAGCGTGCAGTCTGCTTAAGACTCTCTCCTTCTCCCTCTTCCCTTCCCCTCTGTGCTCGCACTCTCTTTCTCTCTTAAATAAATAGATCAATCAATCAATCAATCAATCTTCAAAGTATTTGTGTATAGATTCTCTGTTGTGAAATAGTTATCTTTTTTGGAAGAAGTTGAAAAGATACAAAGGTTACTCTTCCTATCTACCGCCTCAAATCAGTCCTTTCTATATGTTGGAGGGAGCAAATCCTCCTTTTCCAGATTCTTAGAAATCAGGTTTATGTGCATTTTCCTTTGAAAAACAGGGGTTCGGGGTGCCTGGGTGGCTCAGTCAGTTAAGCGTCTGCCTTCAGTTTAGGTCATGATCCCAGGGTCCTGGGCTCCCTGCTCAGCAGGGAGTCTGCTTCTCCCTCTTCCTCGGCCCCTGCTTGTGTTCTCTCTCTCTCTCACTCGCTCTCTCTCAAAGAAATAAATAAAATCTTAAAAAAAAAGAAAAGAAAAAGGGTTCAAACCCCAAATGAGTTTAAGAGGCCCACAGCTGGTCTAATAGTTGATGTGCTGTTTTTGGTAATAGTTTTACTGAGATATTATTCATATAAGTCATCTATTTAAAGTGCACAATTCAAAGGTTTTTAGTATATTCACAGATCTGTGCAACCATCACCACAGTCACTTCTAGAATATTTTTAACATTCCCGCTCCCAAACGCTATACCTTTATCAGTCATTCCTCATTTCCCCCCATTCTCCCTATGGCTTCTGACCTGAGATAACCACTAATGTCCTTTCTGTCTCTGTAGACTTGCCTGTTCAGGACATTTCATATGAATGGAATCACACAATATGTAGTCTTTTGTGATTGGCTTTTTGACTCAGCATAACATTTTCAAAGTCAAGCCATGTTATAAACATACATCAGTACTTTATTCCTTTTTATGGCCAAATATAGCACATTTTGTTGATTTAGTCATCAGTTGATAGAAATTTAAGTTGTTTTCAGTTTTTAGCTATTAGGAAAAATGTTGCTATATACCTTCACGTGCAGATTTCTGAATGGACATATTTTTTCATATCGTATGAAGGAACGGATTGCTAGGTCATATGGTAGCACTACGTTTAACCTTTGGAGGAACTGTCAGATTGTTTTCCAAAGTGGCTGCAGTATTTTACATTTTCATCAACAATTCCAGTATCTCCACATCCTTGCCACTTCCTTTTTAATGCTATCATGAAGACTAACCAACAAAAACTCTTGGAGTATCAGGATAAACAGTGACTTGGCCCCAATGTCTGGGAGACAATGTGGGCGTGGTGGAGACTGCAGTGTCAAGAGTTCAAGCCCATCCAAAGAGGGAGACAGTCCCTTCTCAGCTCCAGCCCACTGTGCCCTGGAACCTGTGGCCCCTTCTTGCCAAACCGGGTTTCTCAAGAGGAGACAAAAATTTGGATATTCCTGCGAAAGCTTCCAATATTTATATTTTGGCAATGAATTAAATAAAAGCTCATGTATGTCTGTCAGTTGTGGTCTGCTGTTTTGTGGCGAGTACCAGAAGTTTCTAAGATCACAGACCAATGATGTTGCAGCCACTATGTTACTTCCCTCAGAGGGAACTGTAGTTCCTGTTGTTTCAATTTCTCCCTCCAGAGGAACTCCTCCCTACCCTTATCCCTACCCCCACCCACGCCCCCACGGGACTTTGTAAATTCTACAAGCCCTTTTTTTTTTCTTTTTTTTTTATTATATTATGTTAATCACCATACAGTACATCCCCGGATTCTGATGTAAAGTTTGATGATTCATTAGTTGCGTATAACACCCAGTGCACCATGCAATACGTGCCCTCCTTTACTACCCATCACCAGTCTATCCCATTCCCCCACCCCCTCCCCTCTGAAGTCTTCAGTTTGTTTCTCATAGTCCATAGTCTCTCATGTTTCATTCCCCCTTCTGATTACCCCCCTTTTCTTTATCCCTTTCTTCCCCTACCGATCATCCTAGTTCTTATGTTCCATAGATGAGAGAAATCATATGATAATTGTCTTTCTCTGCTTGACTTATTTCACTTAGCATTATCTCCTCCAGTGCCGTCCATGTTGCAGCAAATGTTGAGAATTCGCTCTTTCTGATAGCTGAGTAATATTCCATTGTATATATGGACCACAGTCTACAAGCCCTTTTTTGTGTAGAGGTATAGAAAGAATAACACCTCACTCTATTTGGTTACATTTCTACCTGAAATTGAGGGAAGCTTTCTAAGTCAGGTGAAGAAAATGGTTTCTCTCATAATAGCGGCTCTGACTTCCTTCCAAGAAAGGAAGCTTTAGAATTTTTGTTTCCTGTTTCATTCATCTCTTGGAGTTCCCTGAGCTATAGAAGGGCTGTGGGGTTTCTGGTAAAGTTCCGGCATAACTAAGTCTTAGCAGAGAGGGCAAGACTATACCACAGGGCAGACCCCAAAGGCAGACGATATAGATGTAGTGAATGTATATAAAGTCTAGGCTACTGTTCTAAATCTGGTTAGACACATCTGCATTTGTCCAGGCTGCTGCAAGTAATCTGTTCACAGCTGTAATTTTACTAAGGATCTGTCCCAATGAGTGAAAATATTGAGGTTTGCTAACTGTATGTACAGAGCTGTACATTTTTTTTTTTTTTTTACACTTTTAGAGTGGAGCTTTAGCTTACATATGCCTTTGTGAGAATTGGAGAAATTCCTTGCCAGAAGAAGGAAGTGGTGAAATGTGTTGGCCCTGAGCCATCGCAGCCCCCAAGGCTTTATATGTAGATTTGCCTTGTGGCACAAGGCTTACCCAGGAAGGAAAGGGCGCTCAGAACAAAAGGCCCCGCAAGTGAGCATGGATTGAGTTTCAGCACCGCCCCCCACCCCTCATCCCCTCAGCCCAGGGCTTCTGTGCAGTTATGAGCTGTACAAGCATGCGCTGTGTCCTTGCCAAGAGAGGCTCCAGGGTCAGGCTTTCCAGGGTGCAGTTCCTAGCTCTGTCATTTATTAGCTGTATGGCCTTAGGCAAATCAGTTAATGTTTAAACAACTTGTGTCCTTTTCTGGATAATGGAGATGATAACCACATCATGGAAATGTGGACAGGATTAAATAAGGTGTGTTTGACCCCCAGCACGGTGCTTAGCCCATGGTAGATAAGAGTTCAATGATCGGGATGTTATTATGGTTATTATTATACATTGTACAGAAAAAGTAGCCCAAACCTAGAACTGAGGTATAAGGGTGACTGCCCAACCTGCATGCTGGAGCAGTGCCCTCAGTTATTTCATTCTCTATAAGATTATTTGTGCCCGGTTTATGTTACTATTTACTGTTGCTTAGGGCCCTCCCCCTCAAAGCGATATATTCAATATTGTAGATGTTTATCTGTCTAAAATGCAAGTGATTTCTATGTGGTAGAATAGATAAATCCAAAGGTTACAGTTTCATTGCCCAGCAGTAAATGAATCAGTTCTATATCTAACTTAGTCATCTTCTAGCAGTCTTTCCGAGTCTATATACATTAGACCTGCAATTCTTTTTGAACCATTCTTACCGTTCTGCTGCTTCCTTCATTAATTTATATGAGAGTCATTTTGGAAAATTATACTTTGACAGTGTCCATAGTGCGTGCTTGGACAAGCATATAGTTTTGAATAAGTGGTTAGTTCCACTAATTAAAGCATGAGTCCGCCTCCTCCTCCCCAGCTATTTCTGCATTATCCGGAATACCTGAGTACCTAGCATGAACTAGAGATTAGGAGAGAAGACCATGGGCTTCACTCAGCTCCTGCTTTACCCTTTCTTTTCTATCGAAGGTCAATGGGGTTTCACTTCAGTCTTCTCCTTTCCAGTTACCACCAACCCTTCCTTTCTTCTCTGGGATCCTCATCTTTGCCCAGTTACGGTGAAGTAAAGCAATGTTTCCAAACCGACCTTCTCTTTGTCCTCCTTTCCCCATGCCAGAAATAAGCATCCTAAACATTGTCACGTTTAAAATACTTTTACTCTTGCTATAAACATGTACAATGATCAGGAAAAATAAGAGAAGGGTGAATTACAGAGGGTTAAATTCTTAAAAAGTCCTTGTCTGGCTTGCCTCCCACCC
>NC_048227.1:90321022-90351486 GCF_002007445.2 Ailuropoda melanoleuca | reverse complement strand
CCGGGCCTGTGGCTCGGGGAGGTGGAGCTGGCGCTCGCGGAGGCGGTGCAGGACGGGGCGGAGCCGGGCCGCGTGGACACGTTCTGGTACAAGTTCCTGAAGCGGGAGCCGGGAGGAGAGCTCTCCTGGGAAGGTACTGGAGCTGGCGTCCGCCCCGAGCGCGCACCGGGGGCTCCGGCCTTGGCCTCGGCCTGGGGCGCCAGCCCGTGCCCTCTGCGCTCTCCTCGGGCGCTTTGCCCGTCTCCCCGGCTTCAAAAGCCGCCCCGAGCTCCCCGGGAGCCCCGGACCGACCCTTGGCTGCCGGCCAAACTGTCGCCGCCCGCCGCGCCTCGGGGTCGGGAGGCGTCCAAAGATTCGTGCGGGGTTCCGGCCGGCCGCCCCTTCGCTCTCTGACCCTCCGCCCTCTTTCCCACACGCCCGGGTGCCGGGGTGGTTTTCCTGGCATGCTAGCTTCGCGGCCCAGTTTCCTATGTCCCCCCCCTCGCCCCCCGTCGCCGTGTCATCCCCGCGCGAGACCCCGGCCGCGTGGCCCTCCCTGCCGCTCCGGGTTCACTCCTGAGCTCTGCCTTAGTGGTTTCTGTGTCCTCATTTCCCCCGCTCGTTCGCTAAGAAATGACCCCACCAGTGAAGCTAGCCTGGTTTCTGATCCACGTGCGGTTAGTGCATGGAATTTCTTTTCTTTCTTAGATTTCAGGCTGAACTAACGCAAATACATTGTTTCTCTTTTTTGGATTTTTTAATTTATTGAGATATACTCTGATTTCCTAAAATATAAAAACAAGATATGCTGGTTGTAAAAAAAAAATCAAATTTCAAGGTAAAAACTTGTTTCCTCCACACACCTTAAGCCCACTGCCGTCTGCCCCGTATCTGTGTGTCTATATCTAGCTATCATGTATGTATCTCACACACAGATTGTATAATATATTTTTCTGTATCTTGCCTTTTCTTGCTTAACGATATGTTGCGGATACCTTTTAGTGTCACTCCATATAGATGTATTTTAGTTTTTAAAAGGCAGCGAAATATTCTGCGTCTATCTAGTGCGCGTTTAGGTTGTTTTCGTTTTCCTCTGTTACAAGCAGTAGTAGCTTAATTAAAAGTCCGAGTATAGAGTGAGCTTTGAGTATTTGAAGTATTGCTGTAGGGTAGATTCTGAGAAGTGAAATTGATAGGTCAGAGTGTGGCCATATTTTACATTTCAATAAGGACTGCCAAATTATACCCTGAAAAGGTTATACCAACGTAGACTCCCCCTGCGATGTGTGAATTTAGACAGCTCTTTCTTTAAATGTGGTGTGCAGAGTAGAGGATTGGAGTATGTGTAATGCAATAGTGGTCTAACGTTGATGAAATGACGATCTCTTTAGAAGTTTATATGACAAAAATGGGCCATTTAGTCCATAATGATGTGGAAACAAAGAATCAGTAAAGAACACGAGTATTCTATGCTACATTTACGTATTATCCTTGTCGCACTGGGTTTTATGGACGGGTGGGATTTATTGTCGTTTTGTGTTCCCATACCTGAATGGAAAGGTATCCTCACCAGTTTATGCCCTTCTTTACAGAATACTACTTTTATTAATAATATTATATAATGTTTTCACAATAAAACATCTGATAATTTTAATGAAAATTAAGGACTTCCTCCTCTCTAGTCCCCTCTTTTTCTTTTTTTAGCTTTTCTGATATTTCTCCCAAAGTTCTAAATAGTTTGCTTATATTGCTGTTTCTTAATGTATCAAGTTTAACTTTTCTGTTCTTAGATTTTCTGAGTTACTATATAAATTATATATAACATTTTAAAATTACAATTAGATAATATCAAATTTAACCATCATACTTGCTGTGAAATATGAGGAATTTAAGTTTATTATCTCTCTCCTACCTGATTTTTATATTATTATTTTATATAAAATTATATATATATAATATTGTTGACTTGCTATTATGTAGAAAGCTGTGTTATAATAATTCTATTATGTAGAAGTTTACTCTTGTATAAGAGGATAAGAAAAATAGCTGACACACATTCTTCTCCCTCTCCTGACTTCGGTTAATTATTTTCTTTACATCGTTTTATGTAATTTATATTTTGTTTTTTAATTGTTACTATTCCTTCTTGTTTTAGATTGATAGGTTGATTCTAAGAATGGTAAATTAGCAAAGAGCATTATGAGAAGCATCATGGTCAGAGTTTTAAGAGTAAGGATTCTGGACCAGAACGCGTGGGTTCACCAACACATGTATGACCTTGGGCAAGTTATTAACCTTACTGTGCTGTTGTTGAAAGAACTAAGCCAGCTAATGAATCTAAAGGAATTAGAATAGGGCTTCTATTAAGTGTTAAGTAAATGTTAGTGATCGTTACCTTTACTGTTAGGAAATAATTATTGCAGAAACAGGTAGTGCAATTAGACTCATAAAAAAGGAAATGTAATTCTGTGACATGGAACACGTGCCACCAGAAGGAAAAATTCTCTTCTCTTACTCTATAAACCATGATCAGATTTTACTTAAAATGATAACAGGGTTTGTTTTGCTTCATATTTGGGTGGTAGTTCTACAACTAGTTTGAAAATTTCTAGTTAATTTTTTTTTTTTTTTTTTTACCAGAAGCAGTACATTGATCATCAAAATTTTCTAGCTTGACTGCAGTATTTGATGAATGCAAACATCTCAATTTTTGAAATTTTTTCCTTGAAAAATTGGCATTCTTGTTCTAATTTTCACTGATGTAGAGCTTTCAGAGCACAGCTATCTGGGACTTTTTTTTTTTTTTTTGATTGAATTCCTGTGTTAGTTACATTGTTTTGGATTCCATGTCTTCCTCTTTCTTAAATATCTTACTCATTTTGTTGAATTGCATCTTAAAATAATTTTGAAGAAATGGTAAATGGGAGATAAATTAATTTTCCCTTTGAAAGCTTTGCCTCAGTACCTTGTAGTACCCATTGTAATGGATAATTTTGATGTCAAACTGAGTCCAATCCTCTATAGGCAATCTGGTTTTTGATGCTTTACAACCTTTCCTTAAATTATTTTACCAGGATGTATCTGAGTCTCTTTTATTTATATCACTTGACAATGGGTTGGCTCTTTCAATTTCAGGAATTGCTTCCTTAAACTCAGGGAAATTTTTTATTATTTCATTTCCTCCCCCTGTTTTCTCTGTTCTTTCCTCTGAGATGGCTGTTAGCCATATAATGTACCTTCTGCATACATTTGAGTATCTCTTAAAGTTTTCTCTTATATTTTCTGTGGTTTGTGTTTGGATGGATTTTCCTGACAGTGTTTCCCAGATCACTGCTTCATTTTTAATACTAGCTATTCCATCATTTAGTCCTTACACTGGATTTTTTTACTTTTGGCAATCATATTTTTAATCTTCCACATTTTTCTGTTATTCTCTGATTTCTTTTTTCCAGAGCTGCTGCTTCTTCCTGTATAGATACAATTAATGCCTGAATCTTTCTGATGACATTAGATAGAATTCATTAAAAATTGTTTCTGTTTTGCATTAACATTTTTTTTGTCTGTAGGCAATTTTTTTTAATACTATAGGTTTTCCTCAAATATTGGACAATCCTTGGATGACCATTCATTTTTATGAAAAAGGATATGTTGATTAGTATAGGCTGCCGGCCGGTTTCTTTTTTAAGTTGCTTATGTTTACCCAAAATCCCCTCTAAATGGGGGTATACGCATGGGATACTGTGTAATTTGGCAGATTTTGCAGAGTGGTGGGGTTTCCCTCTTTAGGATGTAAGCCTGGGGAACCAGCGGGCTCCAGGTCCTTTCCATCAGGGAAGCAAAACCAGAAAAACAAGCAAATGAAACTTTACTATGGGGAAAGATATTTTAGCATATTTTATTCCTAAATGGAGTTGCCTTTTCTTTTTTTTTTTTCTCTTCTTCTTCTCTTCTCCTCCTCCTTCACCTTCTCCTTCACCTCTACTGGGTGAATCCATAGACATCTCAAGATCTGTTTCACCTAGAGCTCTAGCCCATGCCCCACGGGGCCCTTTCCAGGAAAACCTTTCCCTCCTATGTTTAGAGCATACTGAATTCATGTTGAGGGGAGGGTGAGCCGGAAGGAGGCATGGGGGAAACCTTACCTTACAATCTTCTCCTGGTTGGCATCTGTGTATTTCTTAGGTCTCTTCTTACCTGTTGCTTTTTTAGAAGTCTTCCCTAACTCCCCCCTTAATCTTTCTCATAGTGCCTCTTCCTTTCCTCATACCTCATCTCACAGTTTAAAATCACATTAGTTATATTGGCCTGGACTCTTTGATTGCAAGTAATAGAAATGGAGTGTGAACCAGCCAAAAAAAAAAAAAAAGAAATTATTATTAACTCATAGAACCAAACTAAAAGAAACCTGGAGTTTAACCTCTCTGCCCTCACTTGCTCTCCAGCTGTCTCTTCCCCGTAGGTTTGCTTTACCTCCTATTGACTTCATTCCCTCACTGGGACTCTACCAAGCTGGACTTCCCAGTGGGGGGCTCCAGGCTTACATACTCAAAGCCAGAGAAGGAAAAAATATTCTTCCCTGATAGCTCTAGTTAGAAAAATATGTGGGAAAAATGGGAATTTATCTTCCTTGAACCAATCATTCTTGCCAGGGAGGTGGGAGTCCCATGAGTGTTGCCAACAGCAAACACTTCTTGGAGTAGGGGAGGAACCCTTCTCCCATACTGTTTCAGGGGCAGTTTAGAAAACGGTGGGCTGTCAGTGCACAGGAAAACACAACAAACGGTTGTTTAAACAAATAAAGGTTAATATTTCTGCTATAAAAAGTACATAGATGATGATGGTAGTGGCCCACAGTGCATGGATGTCAGGAGAGGTACCACTGCATTTTCTTGGCTTTTTCCTCAAGACAACAGGTGCCAGTCTAGTCATCACATCTGCATTCCGTGGAATATGGGAGGAGAGAGAAGAGCGGCAGCGTCAGCGGGGGGCGGGGGTTATCCCTTGTATCTGGAGAGCTGTAACTTCAGTGGCGTACTCTCCTCCCCACAAAACACATACTTCCTTTCAGTTGGTGATTATGAATAAAGCTGCTATAAACAGTGATGGGCAAGTTTTTATGTAAACCTCAAGTTTTCAAATCAGTTGGGTAAATACCAAGGAATGGGTTTGCCGGATCCTATGAAACTGTATTTAGCTTTGTAAGAAACTGCCAGACCACCTTCCAGAGTGGCCATAGCCTTTTCATTCCCACCAGCAATGAATGAGAGTTCCCGTTGCTACACATTCTCATCAGCAATTGATTTTGTTCAGATTTTGGGTTTTAAGTATTCTTACAGGTGTGCAGTGGGTATCTGATTTTTTAAATTCGTAGAAATACATGATGTTGAGCATCTTTTTATATGCTTCTTTACCATCGGTATATCTTTTTTAATTAGGTGTCTGCTGAGATCTTTTCTCCACTTTTGAGTTAGATCGTTTTCTTATTGCTGAATTTTAAGAGTTCTTTGAATATTTGGATGCAAGTTCTAAAGAGATATGTGATTTGCAAATATTTCCTCACTCTTTGTGACTTGTCTTTTCATCCTCTTAACAGTGTTATTTACAGTGTAAAACTTTTAGTTTTAATGCAGTCCAGCTTATCATTTTTTTTCTTTTATGGATTATGCTTTTTGTTTTGAATCAAAAAACTCATTTCTAAACCCAAGGTCATCTAGATTTTCTCCTGTGTTATCTTCTAGAAGCTTTTTATAGTTTTGCATGTTACATATAGGTCTGTAACCCATTTTGTGCTAATTTTTATCTGTGATACGAAGTCTGAGTCTAGGTTCTTCTTCTTCTTTTTTTGTAGTGGGCATCTAATTGTTCCAGCACCATTTGTTGAAAATTCTTTCATTCCTTTTTTGATGTACCTTCATTAAAATTCAGTTGCCTATATTTGCACTGATCTATGTGCCCATTCTTTTTTTTTTTTTTTTTTAAGATTTTATTTATTTTTTTGACAGAGACAGCCAGCAAGAGAGGGAACACAAGCAGGGGGAGTGGGAGAGGAAGAAGCAGGCTCATAGCGGAGGAGCCTGATGTGGGGCTCGAGCCCAGAACGCTGGGATCACGCCCTGAGCTAAAGGCAGACCCTTAACGACTGTGCCACCCAGGCGCCCCAATGTGCCCATTCTTTTATACATGTCAGTCTGTGTTGATTACTGTAGCTTTGTGCTGATCCTGAAATATTAGTGGTATGAGTCCTCCATTTTTGTTTTCTTCAGTATTGAAGTTCTTTTTGGTGTTTTGCCTTTTCATTTACATTTTAGGTTAAATTTGGTGATATTACAAAATGGCTTGCTGTGATTTGATTGGGATTGCATTGAATCTATATATCAAGTTCAGAAAAATTGACATCTTAACCATATGGAGTCTTTCAATATGTGAACCTGAAATAATCTCCATCTGATTAGGTCTTCTTTGATTTCTTTCATTAGTGTTTTGTAGTTCTCCACATACAGATCCTGTACATGTTTTGTTAAATTTATACATTTTTTGGGGTGTGTGTGCTATTTTAAATGGCATATTTAAAAACTTTTTAATTGTAGATTTCAATTGTTCATTGTTGATACATAGGAAAGAAATTGACTTTCATATCTATTGATTTTTGTTTGGATGCTAGATATTGTAGTTTTTCATTATTTTAGAGTTTGGAATTTTTTTTCTGGTAATTATTTGTGGATTAGTTTGTTATTTTTGAAGTTTATCTTGAAGGTTTATAAGGCAGGTCTATAGTAGCTTTTACTGTAGGGCTAATTTAGCCCTACTACTAAGCAAGGACCTGTCTATGTTCTCTCTCTCTCTCTCTCTTTTTTTTTTAAGATTTTATTTATTTATTTGACAGAGACAGCCAGCAAGAGAGGGAACACAAGCAGGGGGAGTGGGAGAGGAAGAAGCAGGCTCATAGCGGAGGAGCCTGATGTGGGGCTCGAGCCCAGAACGCTGGGATCACGCCCTGAGCTAAAGGCAGACCCTTAACGACTGTGCCACCCAGGCGCCCCAATGTGCCCATTCTTTTATACATGTCAGTCTGTGTTGATTACTGTAGCTTTGTGCTGATCCTGAAATATTAGTGGTATGAGTCCTCCATTTTTGTTTTCTTCAGTATTGAAGTTCTTTTTGGTGTTTTGCCTTTTCATTTACATTTTAGGTTAAATTTGGTGATATTACAAAATGGCTTGCTGTGATTTGATTGGGATTGCATTGAATCTATATATCAAGTTCAGAAAAATTGACATCTTAACCATATGGAGTCTTTCAATATGTGAACCTGAAATAATCTCCATCTGATTAGGTCTTCTTTGATTTCTTTCATTAGTGTTTTGTAGTTCTCCACATACAGATCCTGTACATGTTTTGTTAAATTTATACATTTTTTGGGGTGTGTGTGCTATTTTAAATGGCATATTTAAAAACTTTTTAATTGTAGATTTCAATTGTTCATTGTTGATACATAGGAAAGAAATTGACTTTCATATCTATTGATTTTTGTTTGGATGCTAGATATTGTAGTTTTTCATTATTTTAGAGTTTGGAATTTTTTTTCTGGTAATTATTTGTGGATTAGTTTGTTATTTTTGAAGTTTATCTTGAAGGTTTATAAGGCAGGTCTATAGTAGCTTTTACTGTAGGGCTAATTTAGCCCTACTACTAAGCAAGGACCTGTCTATGTTCTCTCTCTCTCTCTCTCTTTTTTTTTTAAGATTTTATTTATTTATTTGACAGAGATAGAGAGCACAAGTGGGGGAGCAGTAGTCAGAGGCAGAGGGAGAAGCAGGCTCCCTGCTGAGGAAGGATCCTGATACAGGACTCGATCCCAGGACCCTGGGAACCGAAGGCAGCCACTTAACCGACTGAGCCACCCACGCATCTCTACGTTCTCTTTTGAATGCCCCATGTATTAAATAAGATCTCCTCACTCTGATGGAAATACAAATGTTTCCCAATTCTGTGTGAGCTCTGCCAATTCTTTGGTGTACAATATTCAGAAATTTATTTTGTTTTTGGTGTGGCTTGCTATTCGTTCTTTGTATGGTTCTATCAGATTTCATCTTATGCATCCACAGATTGGCATGAAGCCAAAGAATGAATCTAAGAGACCTTTATGCAGATTTATGGAGCTTTCTCTTCAAGGCTTTCTCATTTCTGGAATTTGGTCCTACAAATTCCAATCACCCTGTTCTCCCCAAACTTGGATTTCTGTTTCCTCAGTCACTGAAACCATTGAGTTCTATTTGAATCCCATTCCTGCCTCATGGTTCAGAAATTCTCCACAGGCTGTAATCCATGGCATTCATATTGTTCACCTTGTTTCTTTTTCTTCTCTCAGAGATTATAGTCCTGTGCTGCCTTTTGTTCAACATTTAAACAATGGTATCGTACATTGTGCCATTTTTTTAGTTGTTACTTTTATAGGCAGGAGAAGAAGTCTTGGACTGATTTTTGAAAGTTTTCAGGTAGGTGTTTTTCCAGCATATTTTTATTTTTTTAATTTTTTTTTTAATTTTTTTTTTAAAGATTTTATTTATTTATTTGACAGAGATAGAGACAGCCAGCGAGAGAGGAAACACAAGTAGGGGGAGTGGGAGAGGAAGAAGCAGGCTCATAGCGAAGAGCCTGATGTGGCTCGATCCCATAACGCCGGGATCACGCCCTGAGCCAAAGGCAGACGCTTAACCGCTGTGCCACCCAGGCGCCCCTCCAGCATATTTTTAAAATTTTGCAAAAGAAGTCCTGATTTTGTTATTTATTTCTAATATAATTGTGTATATGTGTGTATATTTATGTGCATATATTCACACACAGACACACACACACACAGTCTAATCTGTATCTTTCATGTTAAAATTAAGTTGTTTTCCTTGGGAGTATCTTCTAAAAGGGATGATTGATAACCACACTAGGGTTGTTATGAGGACTAGTTTATAAAGTGCCTAGAACAAAGTTGTTGCTATGACTTTAAGATAGCCAACAATTTATAGCAGCTGAATTTCCTCAGTCTTTCCATTTTCAAGATGAAATTTATTGATCTTAAAGGTAGTTTATGCTTATAGAAGCAGCAGCAGTTTTATATAATATTGGACTAATCCATACACTGACCCCAAACTATACCAGCATTGCCACTGTATTCTAGATAATGCTGCACCTCCCAATAATTATTTGCCATACCCATTTCTACTTGTGCTTTCTACTCCAGCTGTGCTATACCTTGGTGAAGGCTGAGTTTGAGTGGAGGATAGATGGACATGTACTGCATAAGGGATGTCATCCACATTCCAGCTGAATTTTGTGGATAGAGTGCACTCATTTTTTTTCTTTGTCTAATTGCACAGTTCTTTTATATTTTTAATTTAAATTCAGTTTAATTAACGTATACTGTATTATTAATTTCAGAGGTAGAATTTAGTGAGTCATCAGTTGTATCCGCTCCCAGTGCTCATCGCTTCAAGTGCCCTCCTTAGTGCCCATCACCCAGTTATGCCATCCCCCTACCCACCTCCCCTCCAGCAACCCTCAGTTTGTTTCTTATAGTTAAAAGTCTCTTATGGTTCAGTGCACTCAATTTTAATTGGATAAACTTTGACTAGAAGAAAGAACTCCTAAATATAATCTTAGTCCTCTGTTTCATCCATTATGAGGTGAGAGCCTTTCAAGAACATAGCTGTGCTTACTACACTCAAAGGAACCATCAAAGGAACCATTAAAAAGGCAATACAAAGAGAGGGATGTGGTAGAGAGTTACATGAGAATAACTTAATGAGATATGAGTGACAAGTATAAAGAAAACTTTGAAGAGTGACATATGACATGGTCAAGAAAGAAAGATTTATTTTAGTAATAGTTTATTACTGTTGAATGAAAAATTCTAACTAAAAATTATGATGGATGAAATTTAACTGTTTCTTCATCAGCTGAAATTATTATATGATGATTTCATTTTATGATGGAGAAAGTGGGGCCCTGAGAGGTTTAGCAGATATCCTAAGCCCACATACTGCTAGCCTGTGGGAGGCACTGGCTGTGGGAAACACCTTCTTTAGTCAGGTGTCGTGATTTGGCACTAGGCAGGACATGGAGATTTGGTGAGTGAATTTTCATATTCCATACACAAACTCTAACTCTAGGACTTCATGGATAAGAAGGAGTTCATGCTGGCTGCATAAGATATCTCTGTATTATCAATGAGAAGGGAAATGACAGAGAATGAGAACAAATGGAGAGGTGAATTGTGACTCTGTTTACTCCAAGGGATTCTTCTCTTGATATTCTCTCATCCTGCCCCCCCTTTCTCTTCAGAGTATTCACTGAATGTGTTATATCAGCCAAAACGACCAGAAGTTTTAACAACATCAAGAAGGACATTCAAACTAAAATGAAAGGCATTTTTTTCCCCTCTCTTAGATCAAAACCAGTTGTACAGACAGAGGACAATAATCCAGGAGTAGATATTACTGCAGTTTCTTATTTCATCTCCCCAGCACCTGATCTTCCGTCATTTGCCAGCTAGTTAATGGGAGCTGAAATGAAAATGCTTGCTGCTTTTAGATGATTTGTTCACATCCCCTAGAAGCAGAATGAGGTTCTAATTTTAGGAAAAGTTAAAGAAAATATTGTTGCATGCTCACACAGTGGGGAAGGAGAAAAGTTATGAACATTTTTTTTTTTCAAAAGGCAGTAAAGCAACTACAGTCTTAACAATGTTCTTTGGGGCTCCCGTGGAGAGAAAATAATCAGTTGGATAAAGCATTAGTTTAAACAAGTGTGACGCATTTTACAGTGTTTAATTTGAGGAGATAAAAAGCATATAGTGGAGATTTTATACTTCACTAAATATGTTTCTTTGTGTAAAGATACTGCTCACGAGTATTTGGGATGTGAGTGTGAATGAGGGAAAGATTTACAAATTGAATTTGTAGAAGGCCAGACAATGGATGGGTAGCTTAATGAGATGAGAAAAGTCTGAGAACATTTCAGCTTCTGCGAGTGAGATGGGCTCAGCTTGCAGGTCAGGTCTGGCTCGCTGGGCTTTCGCGAGGTGTGAGAGATGGCTCTGTGTCTTTGGACCGTCATGGGTACCAGGGCTTCCGAACTGGAAAGCTCATTAAAATCTTTTATTATTCCCAACTTGAATATCGTTACCTGGAAAATGTTCTGTTTTCTGCTCCGATGGTGGGATCTTGGGCTGTGTCCAGCTAGCTCAGGTCTGTATTACAGCCAGTATACACTGAGTGAGAAGCTTGACATTTTCCGTACTATGACCTTCATGTTTTTAAATGTTAAATCATAATGTCACATTAACATAACACAGAGCTTGATCCTGAATTTTTGCTAATTAAACCATAGAGAATTAGAGAAATGGTTACTATGAAATCATTTTCTTTTCAGTTTAGTTCTAAAAGGCACTATATTATGTCCATGAGCAAAGAAAAATTTTATCAATATTTCACCCATGGTTGCCAAAATTTCTGGACATTATATTTGTAGATTTTATGAACTGTTTGTACCTTTGGTAAAAGTTAATATGACATTTAAATTCATGTCTTATGTCATAAATTACCAATTTATTACCTTCTTCATTGATTGAAATCACTAAAAATCTAGCTATTTGATGAGCGTGACAACCATTACCTAGAATAATTACAGAATTGGAGAAATTTTGAACTCCCATACACAGAAGACTGTATTTGGGGGTTACACTGTTATTTCCATGATCTTAGATTTGGAACTATTCTAAATATCATCTACTGAATTCTGAGGTTGTGCAAATTCTGAATGTTGAATACAAGAAGACATTGGTTTAAAGCGTTGCTTTAACAGTTACTAGTTCAGAATAATTATGAGAAAGCATTGAGCTAATACATGTGAACATTCTTTGTAAATGGAAGTAATAATTATTTTGTATTAAAAATATTGACAATATTTTGTCATTGGCTTATTTATGCTTATCATTTTTTGGTGATACTTCACATTTATTTGTAATGAAGGGGCATTCCATAAAAATTTTATTAGAAAAGCAGTTTACTCCTGAGCTGTGTATACATTTTTGCAAAGGCTTTTCTTCACTTACTTAATCTGTTTAGAAATTTGAATCTGCGATTTTCACTTGATGATGTCTTTTGATTGTGGTTGAATAGGTTTTATTATTTTTCAGAGAGATGCACTTAGAATTCATTAGTGAATCAATCTAATTAGGTGTGAGGAATGTGTAAAGATATAACCCAAATCAAACTTTAAAAAAGGGAACTCTTTTGGGTACTCTGCTATCAAAAAGGTGAAGAAAATGCCATGAAAATAAAAATGTATTAGTTTCATTAAAGCTCACATTTTATTATTGTTTAAAACCTTATTTTGGTATTAGCCATTGAGAAAGAGTGTCTATAATTTTCCTTTCCTCGTTTAGGTAAAAACCCTAAGAAATCAGAATAGGTATTTGATTCATCTGTTCAACTCATTTTACACACAGTTATGAGGCTCAGTTATCCACCTGGCATTGTGGTAAGTGCTGGGAAACAACGGTGAAAAATTCACAGCTCTTGAGTTTAAGAGATTTACATTCTAGCTGAGAAAAAAAAAGACATCATCAAGGAAGGACTATAACAGAAATCTGAAAATCTATATGCAGGGGTGGAAGAAGTTCGTCCCTGTCATCAGGAGTGGGAGAGGGGTTGAGGAAGTCTTTGTGGAGGGGACAGTATTTTAAACTTGGTATTTAAAGAAAAGCAAGATCTTCTTTCGTGTTTTTTTTTTTTCTGTAATTATGAAAATAAAAACAACACAATCATTCTTAAAGATCTGTCTGATGTGAATCCAAGAGGAAATTGGTGCTTTGACTTGATCTTCTGAGTGAGAATCCTGGTTTTATTAAAGTGACAAGGGAAAAGCCAGAGTCTGGGGGCTCAAAGGCATTTAAGTGTTTAAGCCTTTTGTGGTGATGGGTGGCTGAACTGTAGGGTTTTTGGGAGAGGAATGCTGAGGGACAGTGCTGGGGGCCAGCTGGTGAGGAAGGTGGGGATGGGGACTGCAGGAAGCAGGGGGGCAGCGCTTATGGGGTGGTGAGTAGGGCCTTCTCTCTTGAGGCCTGGAAGACTGGGGCAGGGTCACCCTCATCTCACTGCTTTGTTATTTGGACCACTGCTGTTGACATCTTTTCTTTTTCTTCAAATGTGACTCGGGTAACTCTCTAGCGAATTTCTTAGATACACCACTGATTCCCTGACCTGATTGAGCATTAGGGTCACCTGGTGAGCTTTTTAAACATGCAGAATAGGTATCCTTGAGTCAATCACAGACTTAACAGAATCTCCAAAGATGGAGCCTGGAAATCTGTATTTTTAAGAGTTCTATCGAGATACAATTCACATGTCATAAAGTTCGCCCCTTTAAAGCATAAAACTGAATGGTTTTTAGTATATTCACAAAGTCAACGTGAATTATCCAACATCTTCACCACTCCAAAAGGAAATTCTGTATTCATTACTAATCAATCCCCATTTCTCCCTCCCCCATCCTCTGGCAAATGTAGTAATGTACTTCTAATATCTATGAATTTGTCTAGTCTGAATATTTTGTATAAATGGAACCATGCAACATGTGGCTCCTTGTAACTGGCTATACATGCTTCATTCATACTTTTATTGCTGAGTAATAATTCATTGTATGGTATACCATATTCCATTTATTCGTTCATCAGTCGATGGACATGGGTTATTTTCACTTTTTGAATAATGCTGCTATGAACTTTTGCCGAGACATGTTTTCACATCTT
Source organism: Ailuropoda melanoleuca (assembly GCF_002007445.2). Taxonomy (NCBI): domain Eukaryota; kingdom Metazoa; phylum Chordata; class Mammalia; order Carnivora; family Ursidae; genus Ailuropoda; species Ailuropoda melanoleuca. Next base: position 90,337,703 of record NC_048227.1, on the reverse strand, counting down.
TTTTTTTTTTTTTAAAGATTTTTATTTATTTACTTGACAGAGAGACAGCCAGCTAGAGAGGGAACACAAGCAGGAGTGGGAGAGGAAGAAGCAGGCTCCCAGAGGAGGAGCCTGATGTGGGGCTCGATCCCACAACATCAGGATCACGCCCTGAGCCGAAGGCAGACGCTTAACGACTGCGCTACCCAGGCGCCCCCACATCTTTTTATTTATTTGTTTGTTTGTTTTCACTTCTTTTGGGTGTATATCCAGAAGTGGAATTGCTGATTCATGGTAACTCCATGGTTTATCATCCGAGGAACTGTTTTCCAAAGTGACTATCATTTTATATTCCCACCAACACTGCATGAGAGCTTCAGTTTCTCCATATCCTTCACAACACTTGTTATTGCCTGTATTTTCAATTTTTTTTTAAAGATTTTATTTATTTATTTGATAGAGATAGAGACAGCCAGCGAGAGAGGGAACACAAGCAGGGGGAGTGGGAGAGGAAGAAGCAGGCTCCTAGCGGAGGAGCCTGATGTGGGGCTCGATCCCAGAATGCCAGGATCATGCCCTGAGCCGAAGGCAGACGCTTAATGACTGTGCTACCCAGGTGCCCCTGTATTTTCAATTTTAACCATCCCAGGGGATGTGAAGTATCTCATTATGGTCTTGATTTGCATTTCTCTGATAACTGATAGATAATGTTGAACCTCTTTTCATGTGCCTATTGGCCATATGTCAACCAAGGGATACTCATGTGTGAATGTATCTTCTTGGAGAAATAAATATGTATTTATATCTGTCCATCTTTAATTGGGTTATTTGCCTTTCAGTTGCTGCATTGTAAGATCCCATGTTTTTTAAAAACCTATGCCTGGTGGCTATACAGATAATACTTGAATGGACAGTAGGAGACTAGGGTAGGCCACTGACATACCTAACTTGGGCTGAACATTGAAGCCTTTACCTTGAAATGCATGAATTGCTTTTGTATGGTACTTTACTTTGCTATAAACAAGTAAGGCATAATGGTTTAATGGTGATTTAATGGAATTATCTGTTAGGTACATTTCTCTTCCTTGGCCAACCCTACTATTACCAAGTTCATCTTTCTGTGCACTATTAAGTTTAAGTGCTCTATGAGCCTCTTTCCTCAGATCACCTCTTATCTTAAACTACATTCTTCCTTTGAAAGAATTGTCTCTGATCTTGTGATGATATAGCCCTAGCTCTAAGCTCTCTTCTGGACTGATACAGTCTACTGTCTATAAGACTTTTTCATCTGGATGTCCTGTAAGTACTGTAAACTCAATATATCAAAACCTCAGCTACGGAGCAATCTTCACAAAGCTTTTTTTTTTCTGTGTTTCTGATTTAAAAACATTATCTCAATCACTTACATATGTGGAAGCATAACTTCTTAGGCTGAGCTGATTGCGTGATGAATCCTTGAGGTATGCCAAGCATTTCCTAGTCCACATCCTTAAGAGATTTTGATTTAATAGTTCTGGGATTGGCCAGGGAATAAGAATTTTATAGTTTCCCCAGGTGCTTTTGATAACCAGCTGGTTTGGGAGGTCACTGTAAGAGATTCTGTAAGTTGAAATATTTCAGTTCTCCTTCCACCCTACCCCCAACTACCTCTTTTTATTTTCATCCTGCTGCCTCTGTTATGGTTTGGTTCCTTGGCATATCAGTGGCCTTTTACGTGATCTAACTCCTTTGTGCCCTTTCTCTATTCAATCCTTCCTCCACGCCGCTACCAGAATTATCTTTCTAAAATACAGATTGGGTAATGTCACATGTGCAATTAAAAATTCTTTGATGAGTTCTTATTTCCTATAAAATAAATCTAACCTTCTTACTATGACCTTGGAGCTTCCTCACGATTGCGCACTTCTGTCTGCACTTCTGCCACTTCCTGAAAACAGTCTGAGTTTCAGCCACCCAGACGCTTATTTTCCCCTACCATTTCATGCAACTCTTTGATAGTGTCTTGCCCTTTTCTTTGATTTCACTGTCACAGTTGTGACAGTCTTAGGTCTGCAGTGAACCATGCTTCAGTATTCCGTTGGCTTTGGTGGAGTAACATGAAAACCAATCAGAGGTAGGTTCTTCAAATAACTTATATTTATTATATAATCTTTAAATACAACAAATGATTATACAATGTAAAGTTATTGGGTGTATCCAAACCAAACTTGATTAATGCACAACACTCACACATGCACATACCTATTTCTTTGGATTAGGGATACAGAGGATTAGTATCCTAATCTCCATGGGGTGTCTGTCATGGTCCATTAGTGGGATTGTAGGAAAGATCCCTTTCTTTTTTTCCGGCAGCTGCTGAGGCCATTAGAGTTGATTGGATTCAGTATGAAGGCTTTCATTAGAGCCCCTGGTCAGAGACTTAACCTTCCAGCATTAGCAGAGGGAAGGAATAGTATTTACCCCTCCAGCTGGAGTATGTCTTCCTGAGCTATGAAAATAGCACGGAGTTTAGTGAGTTCACGTGGTTTGGTCATATATATGATGAGTGCATATGCTGCCTCTATTGCCTCCACTCAACCGCTTGTGACTTTTATATAGATTTAAGTTAGGCAACTCTAATGTGTTGATCCTAGATATAATTTGTGTACATTTGGCTCTGATGCCCCCACGTACGTGGCTATAGTTTTATTTATATGTACATTAAGCAACCCTGACTTGTGGCTTCTGATCAGATGTGGTATCCTTCATTAGACAAAGGCAACTTTCATGAATTTTTTTTTTTAAAGATTTTATTTATTTGAAAGACAGAGCAAGCGAGTGAGAGAGCACAACAGGGGGGAGGGGCAAGGGGAGAGGGAGAACCAGACTCCTGGCCAAGCAAGGAGCCCAATGCAGGGCTCAATTCCAGGACCCTGGGATCATGACCTGAGTCCAAGGCGGACGCTTAACCAACTGAGCCACCCCGATACCCCAACTTTCATGAATTTACATTGATAAAATGCTATGTCAATACTGGGGCTTAGAGCCATAAGTCAAAATTATAAACATTCTAAGTACCTTTCTGTCTACTTGTTTAATACATCCTCATGTATATCTCACACATCTGATGCCTACACATTCCAAGTCCTCTAGCCTTCTATGATAACCCTTTCTTTTAACATTTAAGTAAAATTGCTTGAGTTCCCATCTGATATACTGAGAGATCTTACTTTTTTCCTCTATGTTACCTAGAACCACCTTTCCTCAGCATATTTGGAAAAGTTGGGGTGTGACATACTGCTATTATTTACCAATGTCCACATCCTCTCCCTGTGGATGGATTATTCTTCTTTGCCCTATCGAAGAAGAAAATCTTTGTCATATGGCTTATTTTGGTCAATAAAATGTAAGAGGAAATGATGTATGTCACTTCCTGTTGCTTTGCTGCACTCTTTTCTCTCTGCCAAGAGATTACTATTGATGTTCCAAATAGTGACTGCTCTGTCTGATGGTCCCAGCGTGAAGATGATGAAAATGTGAAGAACGGCCCTTACTAAGCCAGTCTACATTGAACTCTAGCATGGGCAAGAAGTAAACCTTTGCTTTTCTGTGCTACCTGATGACTTGTGTGTTTAGTATCATAGCATGTCCTAGGATCTAAAACAATGCCTAGCGTTTGGCAGGTGTTCATTAAATACTTGATGAATGAATGAACTCGAGCAAGGCACTTTCCAGATGTCTCACATTGGTATACTCATACCCTCTGTGATCCCATCTTCAGTATGGTTCTGGACTTGTGAGTTTGTAGCCCAGCATAGAAATGCATCATTGTCTTAAAGCAGCATTTTTTCTAAAAGGTATTTGAGGGAAAAAAAACCCATTATTTCAAATTGAAGAAGACATGTGATATAGAATAGAACACAACCTCACAGGAATATTTATATATGTATGTATGTATTTATATATTTTTAGATTTTATTTGTCTATTTGACAGAGCGAGCACAAGCAGGGGAGCGTCAGACAGAGGTAGAGGGAGAAGCAGGCTCTCCACAGACCAGGGAGCCCGATGCAGGGCTGGATCCCAGGACCCTAAGATCATGACCTGAGCCGAAGGCAGACGCCTAACCGACTGAGCCACCCAGGTGCCCCTCACAGGAATTTTTAAAAGAAGAATACAAATCTTTAAAGAATTTTCGTGGTGGTAGAGTACTACATCAAGCTGTGTTCCTGAGACCACTTGGAAATGTTTGAGAAGCTGTGATAATTTTTGAGTCCCTGTTTTCTCCTCTTGGAAATACAGTGTCTAGATGAGAGCAGTCGAAGGCTCCTTAGGATGGGCTGCCGGGTGGAAGCAGCAGCGAACCGGGAGCCCGGGGCCTTGGGCTCCAGTGTTTGCTTTGCTGCTGAATATGCATAGGACTCTGTCAAGTCATTTAATTGACTAGAACCTCAGACTTGGGAAAAGATGTACTCACACAACTGCTCTCTCTACCACTGGATTTTATTTTTGAGGAGTAATGTACTTGAAAGTACTTTGAAAATTATTAAGCTCTATCATTCCAATTGAAAATCGATAGGAAATTCTTCCAATCTTTCCAAATTTGAAGATTTTATGTATGTTATAATTCCACTGGGTGGCAGTATTTCACTTGTACTCTAATTCTGTAGTTTGTCTATATCTCAAAGAGTTCAATCGCAATCTCATTCTTTCCCAACCGTATCTTTCCACTTTCTTATCCTGTGCACTCCCTATCTCCCAAAACAATTCTGAAAAACAGTTACCATCCATTTAAAAAAGATTTAATCACATAAATGTGAGGACAACCACCCGAAGACCTCAGTTTATCCAGAACTTCTGCTTTGTTTGGGAAGAAGTGTTAGATAGCTTAATTTTGCTCAGATGTAAGCAAATTACTTTAATGTAGGTAATTAAAACCAATTAAAAATCACCTGCGAAAATCTTGCCACTGGCTTTTGTGGTGAATGCTTTCACAATTATTTTGTTCAGTAAACTCACGTAGACAGTTCAACGGATAATACCATGGATGCTTATTTATTTTATCCTTTGTATTGTAAGATCATAAAGTTGTTATACTGATTCTTTTGATGTCTATGATATGTTTCAGAAACACTTTGTCATGGCTCCCTATCAGTTAACTGTGCCAGAATTTCTTAGAGAATTAATTCTACAAGATGAGTTTAAGACAAGTACCCTTATAAAGCTTGGTAAGTGATTCCTTGCTGACTTGTGTTGATACTGAGGCTTCAATGAAAGTGGTGGGCTAGGTCTACTAGAGTCGTCTTGTCCCGTTGCACGGAAAAAATAAAAATTCCTTAGCAACATAATGGAATGCTAGTTTTCACTTGTAAGGGGACCGTTGATATGATTTTTAAATGGCTGCAATTACTGCGTTCTATACAAGAGAAAGTAGCTGCTTTGAAAAAATTAGGCTGTTTATAAAACCTGATGTAGATAGAGAAATCTTCATTTTTAAATGGTGGTATTTGATAGCAAATTTTAATTTTGTGCCAAGTAAGTCTTTGCTGTTTTCAGGGAGGAAAAAAAGAATAAATTAAAAAAAAAGATGGTTGTCTAAACTTGATAAGTTAATGAAAATTTCATCTCTTTCTCTGATGGCCGTAATTATAAAGCACAATTCCTTTTTTCTAGTATGCATAATAATGATAAGGTGTATGCCCTGTGTGCATGAGTATTGAAACAGTTTTTTTGTTTTTTTTTGTTTTGTTTTTTTTTCTAAAGATTTTATTTATTTATCTGACAGAGATAGAGACAACCAGTGAGAGAGGGAACACAAGCAGGGGGAGTGGGAGAGGAAGAAGCAGGCTCGTAGCGGAGGAGCCTGATGTGGGGCTCGATCCCGTAACGCCGGAATCACGCCCTGAGCCGAAGGCAGACGCTTAACCGCTGTGCCACCCAGGCGCCCCTGAAACAGTTTTTTTGAGGAAGATTATCCGTAGCCTTGCACTGATTCTCAAAGGGACTTATGACCCGCAAAAAGTAAAAAAAGAACCCTGATATTTCACCGTCATTAACATATTTTTAAGTAGCTTTAAATTTGCTTTAGAAGTCTTACCTCATCAAATAACAGTCCTGATTTGTATAAGGAGAAAAATGGAGGAACAGTGCATCTTAGTTTCAGTAAAGTATTTTAGAACAATCTCCCGATTTTTTGGTCCACAAATTAGAAAGTAGCGGCTGGCTAGTAGGTTAGTTAGATGGATTCATGCAAGTTGAACAACTGAGCCTAATGTGCCCAGATTGATGAACCAGTAGAAAAGAGGGTGAGTGCAAGTGGCTTTTTACACTCACTTTATTCTAGATCTTTTCCTGCTAAATCTTATCAGTAATTTAGGAGGCATGCTTATCAAATTTCCTGATAATAGATAACTGGGAGAGATAGTGGCTATTTTGTTTGAGAGAAGCATTATTCAAAATATGAAGTCCTCAAAGGAGGAATAAACCAAGAAGAAAATAAAAGTCACGTCTTGTATTTGCCTGAATAAGTTATTGTATAAAAATAGAGAACTAGAGAAATTTTCCTTGAGAACAATTCAAAGTGAAAAGATTTGGGAGTTTCAGTTAGTTTTGGTTTTAGGGAGAAGCTGGCATGGTTTGGGCAGAAATTGGTCAGAATTTATAACGTAGGTGAGTTGTCAAAAAAATCAGGGGCTTTGTCTTCGGAACATGAGCCCACATGGAGTTACTGTTACTGTAGTCTTGTCTTGAAACACACAGGTCTAAAAAAGCTCTTGTTGACACAATTTGAGCTCATTTTGGGATATACCAGTTTTGTAAGTCAGTGTACAGTTTGCAAATAGACAAGAAGGACTGGAAGAAATATAAGAGAGGAATAATAGTAGTTATGAGTTCTTACCAAACGCCAGCTGTGGGAGGTCCTCTGTTAAATCCTTTAAATGGATTATCTAATAGAATTCCCTTCCAACAACCCTGCGAAGTAGATAGTACTAGGATTCCTTTTCCAGAAATGAGACAATGGAGGCACAGATTGCTTAAATGAATGTCTCATTACTGTTTACAGACAGGAAGCGGTAGAGCTTGGAGTGGAGTCCCAGTCTGGATTGTAAGCCCATGCGTAATTGCTCTAGTAGACTGTCTTCTAGAAGAGGAGTATTATGGAGCCAACAGGGGGAAGATTTAACAGAGAGTGGTCACTATCTTTAAATGCTGCAGGCAGGTAAAGAAAGATGAAAAATCAATCTGACAGGAGATGACTTCATTTCAAGTTTTTTCAGTGGAGCGTTGAGGGCAGATTTCAAATCGTAGTGCCCTGAAGAATCAACATTGAAGGAGGGTATATTTGGTGAGGACAGGGCCAGTCAGGGGAAAGATAAGGTTATAAGAGACGATGGCGGGCAGCCCACAGGAAAACTGGAAGTGGAGGCTTGGGGGAGGTTTATGGCTAGAAATGGAAGGAGGAGATTTTCTGTACAGTAAAGAGATTCTACAAACCGAACATACCAGGAACTAGACGAATAATCTGTTCTGCCTATTGTGCAGTTTTCCAGAGTGTAAAGTACATTAAAATGCTTTTAGTTTTGGGGCACCTGGGTGGCTCAGTCGGTTAAGTATTCGACTCTTGGTTTTGGCTCTACTCATGATCTCAGGGTCCTGAGATTAAGCCGCACTTGGGCTCTGCACTCTTTGGAGGAGTCCGCTTGGGATTCTTACCCCCTCCCTCTGCCCTTCCCCACACTTGCACACGCGCCCCTGCACACACACACACTCTCTAAAATAAATAAATAAATCTTCAAAAAACTGGTTTTAGGGGCACCTGGGTGGTTCAGTCAGTTAAGTGTCTGCCTTCAGCTCAGGTCATGATTCCAGGGTCCTGGGATCAAGCCCAGCATTGGACTCTCTGCTCAGCGGGGAGCCTGCTTCTCCCTCTGCCTGCTGCCTGCTGCCTCCCCCCAACTTGTGTTCTCTCTCTCCCCCTCTCTGTCAAATAAATAAAAATCTTTAAAAAATGATTTTAGTTTCACTGTTGATTTATTTAAAAATACTTTACAATTCACATTTAAGGCATTGAGAACTTTTGAATGAAATCTGGTAGAGCCGTGATACTTACAGAATGTGGTTTCTCCTCTAAAATGGCTTGCTGGAGGAAGATGACATGGTCAGACCTATCATAATCACCATCGGAGGCCTAATTAGCATTTGTTTCCCCCCTCACTTTCCTTGCCTAACAGAATCCTGATTTGTTTTGGTAGCACTGGGGACGGATCATTATTGCTGTAATCTGTGCGGATCATTATTGCTTTAATCTGTGTGGTGCCCTTATTCCCTTGGGCTAGCAACTGGTCTAAGGATGGCTGTGTCACCTAGTTCTGGCTAATGAGATGTAAGAAGTCTTTTATGTGAGGTTCCCAGGAAAGCTTTCACTTTCCTCACGAAGAGGAACAGAGATTCTTCGTCCTTTTTCATGGCTAGGAAGTGGAGTGTCCAGACATGATGTCTAGAGGTCACCCTTTGAACATGAGGTGACAAGTATGACAACAAGGTCAATGTGTGAAGGATGGCAAAGCAGACGTTTAGAAAGCACTTGGTATTGCATCAGTTCGGGGCTGCCAGGCTTTACACTTCTGGTGATGAGAGAGATAGACCCGTACTCTCGAAGTCACTGTTGGTCAGATTTTGTGTTCGTTGCATCAGACAAAGTCCTGAGACAAGCAAAATCCTTCTTCAGCTGTCTCTTTACCTATGTAGTTTATGGCTGTAGTAACTTTTAAGATAATCTTTCTGACTGACCGGTCATCTTTTATTTTTTTACAGCCTATAATGTCTCGTTAAAAGGGTTGGAAACAATATGGCTTATCAGTTTCAGAAACAATTTGGTCTTTAAAAACTATATCTGACCACTCTATTCTCTATTTCAATTAGCCGTGCATTTCTAATTTCTAGTAACTAGAGTGGTGCCTACATGATGTTTGCATGAGCTCTGTCATATCAAAAAATATCTGTGCTGTGGGAGAAACCAAGTCATAAAGCCATTAGAGATGGTTTTCACTTCAGAACTAGGTCAGTTCAAGGGAATGCTTTATTAAACCACTTGTTTCACATTCTAGATAATCTTAATTGAAGAGAGATTTTATGACAAAATATTTACTTACTGTGAAACTGCTGAAATGTGTGTCTGCCTGGTTAGGAAGAGGTTAAATGTGAAATAACCCTCAATGTTCTTAGGAGTTCCTGGGATGAATAGGATTATTTTGTGTTCTTTGCATCTAAATGTACACACTCTTTGAGATACAGAGGCTGGGGAAGGTTATCACCTTCTGCTCTGCATTGTTTGGCGTAAAGTACACAAAGGTAGGTGATATGGGGGGCTTTTGTAGTGGGTGTGAAGGTATGAAAAATGAAGTAGTGAAATCTGGTTGGAAGCATTTTCTTCATGTAGTGAGTTTAATACTAATATAGATGCTTTATCTATTTTTGGAGTGTGACTTGGATTTATGTTCAGATGATGAAACACAGTGGAATTTCTAGTCAATTCTAGGAGTGCTATGGAGAGAAAAAATGCCCTGCCAGTATAAAAACAACAAAAATCTAGACACTACCATAAAAATTGTTTAAATGACAGTGGGAAAATCAACATTAAAAATTATGAGAGCAATTAAACAAACATTTATTAAACACATAAATAAACATCTCTGCATGTGACATAAAAAGGAAATGCATTATCCAGCAAATATATCCAATTATGCAGAGATGGAGCATTTTAATATGCCGATCTTCTTCTTTAATCCCTTGAGTCATGGCATAATTAGCTACCAGAAGATTCGATCACTTCAAATCAGATGGTCAAATCTTTTGGCTTTGCTCTTAACTATCGTCACATCGAATGAGTTATTAATAATTCATTCTTGGTGCTTTGAATCAAGCCTAACAAGAATAATCTAAGTTTCAGATTTTCTCTAAAAATTATATAAGGAGAGCTCTGTTATTGTATTTAATTTTAAATAGAAGTATAATTTCCTGGTTATGCCATTATTTGGGATACTTTTCAAGTGATGCCTCAATCCTTGAGATGCTTCCCATTTTCAGATGTGTGTGTCATCATGAATCACTAATTAATATAAATCTTCCACATTAAAAAAAAATCTGACTTCTTAAACAATGGCTAGAGAAGTGGGAACCGATTCTCTGCTTTTGCAAGTCAGTTGTTTTTACAATGCATGCTTTAGAATTTGGTAAGTAATATGAACCCACAATAACTTTATATTAGGTTGTCACTCTACCCAATGGAATAAACAGATTTGTTGCTATTATCTGTTTCCTGCCTTGAATCATACTCATTTATACGTTGCTGTACCCTCTGTTATTTTCAAGATAACATTCCAGTCACCATACGTTGAAAATGGCATCGGAAAGGAAGCCCATTTGCCATTTTAGAATATTTTGTTTATGTGTTAGAATTTTATCATATGGTTTTACAATTATTTTGATCATTTAAGGCAGCTTTGTTTCATTCATTAATTGCTTCGTGTAACCTTTGTTTAATGAACAAGGGTTCGTTCATGGTGGGAATCATGTTTTAGATTTCAGTTGTCAACCTCACTTTACCACAGGACTGGATACGTAAGCACTTAATTATACTTGGATATGAACTGGATTAAACTCCAGACTATTTTGTGTATATATGGGTGCATTAGTCTGCTTGGGCTGCTATAGCAGAATGTTATAGACTGGTGACAAATGACAAAAATTTATTTTGTCACAGTTCTGGAAGCTGGAAGTCCCAGATCAGAGAGCCATCAAATTTGGTTTCCGGTGGGAACTCCTTCTGGCTTGCCAGTGAATGCCTTCTCATTGTGTCCTCGTGTGGTCTTTCTTCTAGGCCTGCATGGAGAGATATCTCTGGTGTCCCTTCCCCTTTTTGTAAAGACACCAGTCCTATTGGATTAGGGCCTCACCCTTATGATCTCATTTAACCGTAATTACCTCCCTAGAGGCCCTATATCTAGATAGAATCCACATTGGGGTTTGGAGCTTCAGTGTACAAATTTGGGGGAAACATAATTTAGTTCATAACAATGAAGATATTACATATTAGTAAATCTTTTAAGAAAAGAACTTTTGAATTTTTCTTTTTCTGTTTTTTTTTCCCCTTTTATATTTTTTCAACCTAGCTTGATGCATTTTACCCGTATCTTTCTGTAATCATGGAAATTTCCCCTTCTAATGTTTTCTGCTCTGTATGGTTGGCAGGTGTTAATTTTTTTTCTTAGAATTGTTAGCTGGAACTGATCAAGGTTCTTCTAGGAGTTTTACTTAAAAGATCTCCTCTGGAGGCTTGATAGAGAGTGGGTCCAAGGTTAAGCTTTATTAATCACTCCTGCTGTTCCCCTTTTTGCACACTGCAAGCTCACCTTTGAGAGGACCAGCACATCATACTTGCCTACCAAACAACTGTCTCCAGGACTTTTGTTGATTATCTCATAGAAACTGAAGCATATATGAAAGGTCTTAAGTCTAATTATTAATGAGAACAAATGAGGCCAGACCTATTATATACAAAGGTATGAGCCCGCTGACTTGGAGTTCCATCAAATAATTGTCTTAGGCTGAGTGGTTCATTTTTGACTAAGGGGTTAGGTAAGTTTCTATGTCCAGAGGTACTGAAAGGATGATGTTTATGTATCCCACATTTCAACTTCCTATTTTCCATAAAAATAGCAATCAGCATGAATCATTAGTCTTCTATTTTGAAAGACAATCACAAAGACACATACACATATATACGCAAGTGCATGCATGCACACTTGCATGTGCACACACACACACACACACATCTGAGCCAGGTGTTTGATTCATTACCATAATCATCCTGTCACGTTTGATATTTTCTTTCTGGTCCTCCAAACTCTAGCCCCCTTAACAAGTAATATTTTCATATCTGTAGAAAAGCCTTGTTCTCTCTGAGTCTAATTTCTGTTTTTATCATTGCTAAGTGGGCCACTTATTTGTGTTTGTAGTTATTATTATTTTTAATCAAAACTCTCAGAGCTCTTCCCAAATTTGTTGGGTTGTTTTGTACTGGATTTTTCTTAGGAGTTATTTCAGCTTTAACTCTAGGCATGGCACTCTTAACTATATAAACCTCCCATTATTTTAGTGCAGTGCTATTATACAGGAACGGGGCTTTGTCCACCTGCCTGAGTTAGTATAGAATTTTCTTCATATCCCTGTGTAGTCATTGATTTCCTAGTTTTCATTAGCCAAATAACATTGTTTTTGGCATTAGTAGGAAGTGTTGTCTACTTAGATTTTTCATTTAAGATTTGTGCATTTCTTTAATGAAATAAGGTGAAAATCTTGTAAATAAAAATGTTCTATGTAAGTCTTGTATTATTTATCATTTTCTTATTAGAGCTCATTGTTTTATTTCTTAACACTTCATTCTGGGTGTGTGTGCAGAATATATTTATTCATATATATATGTAATTAGTCACTTTTCCTATAGATTTGGGAGACTGGAACCTCTCTGAGATGCCTGTGTGAGCAACAAAGGCTTACATCCTCATGGTCATCCTTGACTTTGCCTTCCTGCTTCTGCTCTGCTTAGCAGATGCACCTTCTTGTGGCCCCGTTTAGGCTGCCCTGTTCTACATCAAGTCAATGTAGGCAAGGAATCCAGTTTTTAAATAAATTTTTATTAGTGGAATATCTTCTCTCTCTCCACACAAGAAATTTGTGTGAGTGTAGGAGGTTATATTGGGAGTTGGGGAAGAGGAGAAGAGAGGATATAACAGAAGGGCAGACAACTTCAAATTATATATTAAAATGTTGGCCTTTACCTGCTCTTTGGTGTTCTGACCAGCTTGTTTTGATTATCTGCTTCACCAATGTAGTTTACTAGCTGAATCCTCTCTTCTCTTTCCTCTTTCTCCATCATACCGTTCCTTCTTCTTAATCTTCACATCTTATTTCCCCATCCTCTCTTTCCTTGGTTGCATCTGAGTCCCCTAGTCTACAAAGCAGTTCAGCTGTCTCCCTTCACTAGCCCCCAACTCAGCTATTTTCCACCATTGCATATTGCAATTTATCAAAATGCTCAATTGGAACAGGATCCACTCTTTTAAAGAGGCAGTCAGTTGAACAAAAAGATTTTTTTGTGTTTTATTTTGTTTTGCTTTTGCCATTAGAACAGAATATCCAAATACCAAAGAGTTGGTAATGATTATGCCATGTTTGTACAGCTTTATGCACCAATAGCTTCTGAGGTAGGAGCAGATGGGGCATGAGAGAGATTTGATTTGGGTGAATTACTAGCTAAAATTAGAGATTAAAGTGTGAGGTTCAGATTTTATGTTCATGTGCTAGAAATGAAAACCTCAAAGTAATTAAAACAAAGAGGATAGATTCAAATAAAATAACATGAATAATAATTAAAATTTTAAGTGGACTGCACACCAGTAGATTTTGCTTATGCAATATAACTTCAAAACTTCTGATGATGTAAAAAATAAACTAATTTGAACTTTCAAACTTATAAAACTATTTGAAGTAATGTGTTGGTTCTGATTTTTAAATTCTGAAGTTTCTTCTCTGGTTTTTATTGGAGCGTCAGGGACCAGCCCTCTTATTCCTTCACATTTATTCACTTTATTTTAACTTACCTAATTTGCCTGGATGAAGAAATAACATGATGGCCAAATTTGCTCTAAGGAAATAGGTATTTATTGTTGATTAAATCAACCCGTTCCCACTTTTCTGCCAATAACAGTTAGTTTATCCTACCTTAGTGAGATGTTTGTATGTTTAAGTATTTTAAATTAATGCTAATGAATAATTGGCAATGGCCAGCTCCAATCTGGACAGATAATTCACTTATACCTACTCTCCTCCCCAACCCATTCCCCTGCCACAAAGTTATTCCTTCAGCCTTGTCACAACATAGCCAACTGGCTCTTTTATAAGGTAGATGAGACCTGGAAAAGTTAACTGAGCTTCTAGGCGTAATTGATCACTGTGGTATTAAACAGTATGTTACATATATTGTACTCTTAAGCCAGTCTTATGGATCAGAAAATGAATTGGAAGCCTAAAAATTTTCCAGTCTGTTCGGAAAAAACAAAACAAAACAAACACCCAAGATTTGTTTATTAAACTTTTAATTTTGAGGTAATTGTTATTTACATGTAGTTGTTAGAAGTAATAGGGAAAGATCCTGTGTAGCTTTGATTACTTCTGTCAGTGGTAACATTTTCATTACCACAAGGAGCTCCATGTTACTGTTTTATAGCCACACCCATTTTCCTCCTCCCCCCCACCACACCCCAGAAACCCAGGCAACCACTAATCTGTTTTCTATCTCTATAAATGTTTTCATTTCAAGAATGTTATATACATGGAATCCTAGAGTATGTAACTTTTTGAGATTGGCATTTTTTCACTTAGCATAATTTGTAGGAGATTCACCTAGGTTGTTGCACTTATCAATAGGTCATTCATTTTTATGGCTAAATCGTGGTGTTTGTTGTATCATAACTTGTTAAAGCATTCGCACACTAAAAGATGTCTGGGTTGTTTCTAGGTTTTGACTGTAATAAATAAAACTACTGTAAAAATTATTCTACAGGTTTTTGTGTAAATAAAAGTTTAGTTTCTCTGAGATAAATGCCAGGAGTAGAGTTGGTTATACAGTTCTTGCAAGTTTGATTTATAAAAGAAATTGTCAGATATTTCCCCGGGTTGATTGTACTGTTTTACATTCCTATTAGCAATGTGTTAATTATCCAGTTTCTCCCAGTCTTGTATCCAGCATTTGGTGTTGTCACAATTTTTTATTTTTATAAAAACAAAAAATTTTTATAGGTGTGTCGTGCTATCTCATTGTGGCTTTAATTTGTATTTTCCTTAAGTGATATTGAACATCTTTTCAAGTACTTACTTGCCATCTGTATATGCTCTTTGGTGAAATGCCACTTTCTATTTTTTTCCCCATATGCTAATTGGATCATCGGTTTAGTTTTTATTGAGTTTTGAAAGTACTTTAATATTCTAGATACTAGTCCTTTGTTGAGGTATATGGTTTGCCAGCATTTTTTTCTAATCTATAACTTGTTTTTGTCCCAGCAAGGTCTGTTGCAGAACAAAAGTTTATTTATACTTTTGATGAAATCAAATTTATAAATTTTTCCTTTTTGGATTGTGCTTTTAGTGTGAAGTTTTAGAACTCTGAATACTGAATTTTTTTCCTATTTGCTTTTCTAAAAATTTACAGTTTCACCTTTTGTATTTGAGTCCATAATCCATTTTGAGTTAATTTTTGTATAAGATGTAGAGGTTGAGTCCTCCAATCCATTAACATGATATGTTTCTCCATTTATTAGGTCTTCTTTGATTTCTTTTATCACATTTTATGGTTTTAAGCATAGAAGTTGTGTACATGTTTTTCTTAGATTTATGTCTAAGTGGATGGTATTTAATCTTAATGGCTAAATGTTCATTGCTAGTACATAGAAATGCAATTTATTTGCATGCTTATCTTTATCTTGCTAAACTCTCTTGTTCTAGGAGGTTTTAAAAAATTATTATTATTGATTCCTTGGGATTTTCTTCATAGACAATCATGTCATCTGCAAATAAGTACAGTTTTCTTTCTTTATTTCTTTTATCTTTACGCCTGTGCACTATGTTGAAGATTGTATAGAATTGGTATTAATTCTTATTTAAGCATTTGGTAGAATTGTTCATTGAAACCACATGGGCTTTGAGATTTCTTTTTTTGGGGGGGGTTTACAATTATGTATCCAATATCCTTAAGAGTTGTAGGGATAGTCAAATTATGTATTTCATATTAAATGAGTTGTGGTAATTTGGGTTTTGAGGATGGTACATTTCGTCTAACTTGTTAAATTTATGTGTGTTTTGTTGTGTATAGTATTTTCTTATACTTTTGATGCCTGCAAGGTCTATAGTGATATCCCTTCTTTTCTCTCTTTTCCTTCCTTCCTTTCTTCCTTTCATTCATAATTTGTGCCTTTTGTCACTTTTCTTTGCCAGTCTTGTTAGAGCTTTGCCAGTTTTAATGATCTTTTCAACAAACCAGCTCTTTGTTTCATTGATTTTCTCTAATGTTTTTCTGTTTTTAATTTCATTGATTTCCATTCTTTATTCTTTCCTTCAGTTTGCCTTGGATTTATTTTGCTCTTCTTTTTCTAATTTCCTTTTAATGTTTTTTTATTATATTATGTTAGTCACCATACAGTACATCCCTGGTTATTGATGTAAAGTTCGATGACTCATTAGTTGCGTATAACACCCAGTGCACCATGCAATACGTGCCCTTNAACACCCAGTGCACCATGCAATACGTGCCCTCCTTACTACCCATCACCAGCCTATCCCATTCCCCCACCCTCTCCCCTCTGAAGCCCTCAGTTTGTTTGTCACAGTCCATAGTCTCTCATGCTTCATTCTCCCTTCTGATTAACCCCCCTTTCTTTATCCCTTTCTTCTCCTACCGATCTTCCTAGTTCTTATGTTCCATAGATGAGAGAAACCATATGATAATTGTCTTTCTCTGCTTGACTTATTTCACTTAGTATTATTTCCTCCAGTGCCGTCCATGTTGCAGCAAATGTTGAGAAATCGTTCTTTTTGATAGCTGAGTAATATTCCATTGTATATATGGACCACAGCTTCTTAATCCAGTCATCTGTTGAAGGGCATCTCGGC
>NC_048227.1:90318304-90318679 GCF_002007445.2 Ailuropoda melanoleuca | reverse complement strand
AGTGTTGAGGTCCCCTACTATTAATGTCTTTTTATCTATATGTCTCTTTATTCTGGTTAAGAGTTGGCTTGTGTATCTTGCTGTTCCCCTGTTGGGGGCATATATATTTATAATTGTCATATCCCCTTGTTGGATACATCCTTTAAGAATAATATAGTGCCCTTCTGTGTCTCTAACTATAGTCTTTAGTTTAAAATCCAATCTGTCTGATATGAGAGTTGCTTCCCCAGCTTTCTTTTGAGGTCCATTGGCATAAAGATGGTATTCCATCCCTTTACTTTTATTTTTTTATTTTATTTTATTTTTTTAAAGATTTTATTCATTTATTCGACAGAGATAGAGACAGCCAGCGAGAGAGGGAACACAAGCAGGGGG
>NC_048227.1:90290053-90318058 GCF_002007445.2 Ailuropoda melanoleuca | reverse complement strand
TTTATGGGAGCATTTAGGCCATTTACATTGAGACTGATTATTGAGAGATATGATTTTAATGATGCCATGTTGCCTGTAAAGTCTTTGTTTCTATCGATTGTGACTTTCTGTTTTGTATCACTCTTGGGGCCTTTTTACTTTTATAGAACCCCCCTTGATATCTCCTGTAGGGCTGGTTTTGTGGTTACGAAATTGGTTAATGACTCGCGAGTCTGGAAGGTCTCTATCTCTCCATCAGTTCTGAATGACAGCCTTGCTGGATAAAGGATCCTTGGCTGCATGTTTTTCTCTGAAAGAGCTTTAAAAATGCCACCCCCAACCCTTCTCTCATTCCAGGTCTGTGTAGACAGGTCTGACGTAATTCTGATACCTTTGCCTTGGTATGTGAGAAATTTCTTTGCCCTGGCTGCTTTCAGTACTGTATCCTTGGATCTAATATTTGTGAATTGCACTATGACGGGACGTGGCATAGATTTGTTGTGGTTGAGCTTGGGAGGGGTCCTCTCTGCCTCTTGGACACGAATGTTTGTTTCCTTTGCTAGATTAGGGAAGTTTTCAGCTACAATTTGTTCAAATATCTCTTCTAGACCTCTGTTTTTCTCCACCCCCTCGGGGTTGCTGATGATTCTGACATTGGAATGTTTCATTGAGTCAGTAATCTCCCGTAACCTTTGAGCCAAGATTCTATTTTAACTTTCCCTTCTCCTAACCCATCCTCCAATTTGCCGATACGTTCTTCTGCCTCATTCACCCTGGCCATCAGAGCCTCTCGTTTTGACAGCATTTGGCTCATAGAATTTTTAATTTCTGCCAGATTCACTCTCATTTCTGCCCTTAGAGATTCTATATTCTCATTAACATTTTCGTTAATACTTTTTTCAAGTCTACACATCATCTTGACCATTGTTACTCTGAACTCCATTTCTGATAATTTCGTTATATCCATATCCATTAGTTCTGTGGCCTCCGAGTCTGTGGCCTCATTGTCTTTTCTTTGTTTGGGGGGGATTTCTCCTTCTTGTCATTCTGATGAGGAGAGGTTGCGGGGTTGTCCAGAGCCCAGATTATTGACCAGGACCCAGGCCGTGTGCACTTGTTTTAAAGGGTACTTAGGGATGTGGGCTTCTTGATTTTTCAGCTGGCCTTCTGGGGGAGGGGCCTGCCGCAATGGTACTCAGGCAACCTGTTTGGGTTGAGTCTCTGTGTCCCCTGTGAGGGGGGATGGGGATGGGCACCCTGTGAGCCGGTCTTTCCAGGCTTTTGTTCTCTGGCAGCTTTCCCTGGCGGTTTGCTCTGCCTCTTCTGAGAGTCAGAGCAGCAGTGGCCGAATCTCAGCCTCTGTCTCAGAACAGAGGGATCGTGGACCATTCTCCACTGATGTTCTGGCCACTTTAACTCTGTTTCTGTTGGTGCTGCTCAACCCTGCAGCGTCCCGGGATGTGTGCCCCACACCCGGCATCCCAGCCCTTACTTCCAGGGCCATGGAGTCTCTGTCCTTTGTGTTTCTAACACCGCCAGCCGCCCCGTGCGCGCTCCCGGAGCTCCCGGTCTCAGTCTGGATCCAGTGAGCACACCGGTGCCCCGTTTCAGTCTGGTGGCGCACGTTCCCCGGCTCATGGTCTCAGTCTGCTCTCTTGTGGGTGCTAATCCGCGAGTCCACCCGCTCCCCCGTGCAGGTGGCTACTGTTTCCTGGTGCCTGAACGTGGCGGCTCCCTCCCCCTTCCGTTTATCTTCTGATATCTATGCGCAGTTTCACAGCTCCCCGCTTCATACCTCAATATTCAGCCCTGGAGATGTTCATTTGTAGAGATCCAGATGTATCTTCATGCGTCTCAGGCTGATTCCGTGGATGTTCAGGCTGGTCTGGTACCTATCCAGCTCAACTCAGGGGACCAGGTGAAAAAGGGGTCCCCTACTCCTCCGCCATCTTAACCAACTTCCCTCTAATTTCTTGAAGTAGAGCTTAGATAATTGATTTGAAAACTTTCCTATTTTTCCTGTATGCATTTTAGTGCTGTAAATTTCCCTCACAGCACTACTT
This sequence comes from Ailuropoda melanoleuca, assembly GCF_002007445.2. Taxonomy (NCBI): domain Eukaryota; kingdom Metazoa; phylum Chordata; class Mammalia; order Carnivora; family Ursidae; genus Ailuropoda; species Ailuropoda melanoleuca. The sequence goes on along the minus strand of NC_048227.1, from coordinate 90,316,016 downwards.
TAGCTGTGTCCCACTTATTTTGATTTATATTATTTGATTTTCATTCATTACAATGTATTTATAATAACTTTGAGACTTCCTTTTTGCCTCATGGATTATTTAGAAGTATGTGTGTTAGTTCCAAGTATTTGAATGTTTTCCTATTACCTGTTATTGATTTCCAGTTTGATTTTATTGAGGTCAGAGAAAACACTTTATGTGATTTAATTCTAAAGTTTTGATATTGTCTTATGGTCCAGTATATGATTTAGCTTGGCATATGCTCTGTGGACACTTGAAAATGTGTATTCTGCTATTGTTGGGTGGTGTGTTCTATAAATGTCAATTCGATTCCATTGGTTGATGGTGATGCTGAGTTATTTTATTCCTTGTTGATTTTTTGTCTGGTTGTTCTATCAATTGTTGAGAGAGAGTTATTGAAATTTCCAAGTATAATTCCATTTGTCTATTCTATGTTCAAGTGTCTTATTTTTTGTTTCACATATTTTGCAGCTCTATTTTTTGGTATGTACAAATTTAGCTTGTTATAGCTTGTTGATAGACTGATACCTTTAGCATCATATAATTTCCCTCTCTATCTCTAGTGATTTACTTTGCTCTGAAGGTTCTACTTTCTATGATATTAACATAACCACCTGTGCTTTCTCTTGATTATTGTTTGCATGGTATATCTTTTTCTACACTTTTACTTTCTTCCTGCCTATAAATTGAAGTGAGTTTCTTCTATACATCATACAATTGGTTCATTTTTTAAAAAAAAGCTTACTCTGCCACTCTCTATATTTTAATTGGTGTATTTAGACTATTTGCATTTATTGTATTTATTGGTTATGTTAGGATTTAAGTTTGTCATTTTATTTTTTAGTTTTAGTTTTCTGTTTTTTTTTCCTCTGTTTTTTCCCTACCTTTATATTGGAATGTGTGGTTCATATTTGAACATTTTTTAGAATTTCATTTTGATTTATCTACATTATACATTCATAACTTACCATAGTTGACTGGTGTCATTATTTTGCCCATTTGAATAAAGTGGAGTAATCTTACTTTCCTTTTTATCCTTTTGCCCTTCTCCATATAATTTTCTTAAATATTTTCTCCCACTACATGTAGAACTACATCAGGTAGCATTATAATTTTTTTAGAAACTCAAGAGGAGAAGGAAAGTCTGTTGTTTTTACTAATGTATTTGCTTACCCTGTTCATCCTTCCTAATGTTCAGTGATTTCCTGTCTGCTTAGAGATCTTCTGTTACCCGTTCTTTTGAGAAGCCTACTGACGTTAGAATTGTTGTTCTCCTCAATTGTTAGTTTTCTCTGGCTACCTTCACAATTTTTCCTTCATTTTTAGTTTTCAGAAATTTAATTATGGTATATAGTGGCATGGATTTCTTTGTGTTTTTCCTGTTTGGAGTTTGCTCAGCTTCTTGAATCTGTAGGTTAGATAGGTTTTAGGCATTATTTTCTCAAGCATTTTTCACTTCACAGTTTCCTGTCTTTTCAGAACTCCAATTACACGAATGTTAGATCTTTTGTTATAGTCCCATGGGTCTTTAAATTTCTGTTCTTTTTTTCCAGTCTATTTTCTCTGTGTTGCTTAGATTGAGTAATTTCTATTGTTCTGTCTTGCAGCTTGCTGATTCTTTCTTCTGTCTCCTTTATTGTGCTCTTGAGCCTATCCACTGAGATTATTATTTCAACTGTTATATTTTTTAGTTCTAAGATTTTCATTTTGTTCTTCCTTATGTTGTCTATTTTTTTGCTGAGACTTTCTAATTTTTCATTTGTTTTGAATGTGTTTTAGAACACATTTGGTTGTTGAAGCTTAAAATCTTTTTCAGATAATTCTGGCATTTATGTCATCTTGTTGTTGGCATCTTTCAAGCATTTTTAACTTTTATTCAGTTTGAGATCTTTGTGATTTTTTGATATGAGGAATGACTGTATTGAAACCTGATATTTTTAATATTATATAATGTGACCCTGGATCTTATTCAAATCTTCTGATTCCTCTAGCACTGCTCTAGTCAGATGGTGGGGGTTCTGCCTCATTACCCAGGTTCCCCACCCATTGACAACTGAAGGGATTGACTTTATTACTACTGAGTGGGGTGGGAGTTCCAGCTCTCCATGAGGCCTCCACTGATACCTCCCTGGCTGAACAAAATAGACGTGTTTTGTTACTTCTCCTAAAACATGTATGTGTAAAAGTGAGTAATTTAAAAAACTAATTCCAAGAATGAAGAATTCCTAGGAAGTTGATGTTATGTAAATAATTTTTCTTGAACATTGTAATTTATGTATATTTGAGCTCCTCAGTAATTGTATTTATTTAAGTTGTAACATTTAAATTGTCTGTAAGTCTAGGGGCACCTGGGTGGCTCAGTCAGTTAAGCATCCAACTCTTGGTTTCAGCTTAGGTCATGATCTCAGGGTTGTGAGATCAACCCCCCCTCCTCCCTGGCCGTTGGGCTCTGTGCTCAGCATGGAGTCTGCCTAGGATTCTCTCTCTCCCTCTCCCTCTGCTCCTCTCCTTGCTTGCACTTGCTGTCTCTCTCTTAAATAAATAAATAGATAAATAAAATCTTTAAATTGTCATAAGTCTAGGGCCACCTGGCTGGCTCAGTCAATAGAGCACCTGACTCTTGATCTCAAGGTCGAGAGTTCAAGCCCCACATTGGGCATGGAGCCTACTTAAAATGAAAAGTAAATAAATAAATTGTTGTAAGTCTATTGTGCTGAGCATTGGAAGCTGCAGATATTACTCTTTTATTAAACCGAAAAATAATACTTGTGCTTTGTGACAAATCCAACAAATTCAGAATAGTTTAGAGTAAAATTGGCCTCCTCATCCCAATTCCATTCTCCAAATGTAACTTTTAACAATCAGATATGCATTCACCCAGTTTTAAATGTCTATTTACACTTCCAATCATGTCCCCCCACCTCACTTATTCACTACAAGTCTTTCTCTCCAGCTTCTCTTCCTATGCATTCTTTGTAGGCTCATCCTCTTTATCCAGCTATTAAATGTTGGGATGCTTTCAGACTTGGTTCTAGAAACCTTTTCTTCTACATCACTATTTTTTTCTTTGTGACTCACCTATATCCTTGCCTCAATTGCCATTTACACTTAGATGACTCATAAATTTATTTTTCTACTTCAGATCTCTGGTCTGAGTGTCAAACTGATAATGCCACCTTTGTACTTAACATCTTCTTTTGTATCTAAATGGCGCTTCAAGTCCAAAAACCAGACTGGTGATCTTCTCTTCCAACCTCTTACAGCTTTCACATCTTAGTGAATAGTACCACCATATATTGAGTTATATTTGCCAGAAGCCTAGAGTCATTGTTGCCTCCCTTTTCCTTTACCTCCCATATCCAGTTAATCACCGTGTCCTTGGTTTTTCCTTCGAAATCTGCCCACTCGTTTCCATGTATACCTCTAGGCTTTCATCATCTCCTGCCTGGGCTAGAGCAATATTTTCTTAAATAGACTTTTTGCTTTAATCTCATTGCATCTGAATTAAATTTTTACTCTGTAACCAGAGAGATACTTTCAAAACAAAAATTTGGTCATGTTACCTGCCTACTTAAAATATTTCATTTTTTTTTGTTGTTCCTATGTAAATACCGAAATCCTTAACGTGACTTAGCACAGTGTAGATCAGGTAGTTGACATTTAAAAAGTATTTTTGGAAGAATGAATAGATGAACTTTTATAGTTTAGAGTGTGTGCTATTAAAATAGTATTGTTCACTCATGTACCTCTATGTATCTTTTTTATTCTTGTTATATTTCTATTTGATATGTTTCTAGAAGTGGGGTTGCCAGTATAGTTTGGTTTTCATCCATTAAATATCAAGGGTAAAGGACCAGTTGGTGTAGTGCCTTGTAGCCATCAAGAGAAAAAGAGAAGTCTGATCTAGGAAGATCAGTGATGATTTATTAAGGGAGCCATCTCGTACCTCCTACCTGATGGAAGGGAGTTATGTCCTAAAGAATTGCCCAATGACTTAAGGATTTTTTGTTTTTGAGATTTTATGCTAAACAACTTTAGGTAAAATATTTTATAGGATAGAGCAAGGAACAAATAAGTCAGATTTTTAATATTTGTAACAAATGTGACTTATTCCTATTTTTATTTTGCTTTTTTTTATATTAAAGACAGTATATGGAAATTAGGTAGTTTAAGGAAAGGAATGATTTGAAATGGGGTGGTCACATAAGAAGGGTGAATAGAGGGGCGCCTGGGTGGTGCAGTTGTTAAGCGTCTGCCTTTGGCTCAGGGCGTGATCCCGGAGTTATGAGGTCGAGCCCCACATCAGGCTCCTCCGCTATGAGCCTGCTTCTTCCTCTCCCACTCCCCCTGCTTGTGTTCCCTCTCTCAATGGCTGTCTCTATCTCTGTCAAATAAATAAATAAAATCTTAAAAAAAAGAAGGGTGAATAGAAATACTGTATGAATTATAATTTCATAGAAATAAAGGGTCTGTTTACTAGTGTAGTAGATACTGGGCAGAATGTGATGTAGGCAATTAGCGTTTTCAGAGAAGTGTTCTTCCATCTCTGTCTCTTTGGGTTCATTCCGTGGAGGGAGGATGGTGTGTGCTTGTGCTTGTGAAGCAGGCAGAAAACAGCATGAAGGTATCAGGTGCCTGAAAGATGGGGATCTGGGGGGTATCAGTTTGCTATTAGCTTGGCACTTGCTAGTTTTGTGACCTTGGGCAACGTAGCTAATCTCTGTGATAATTTCCCATCTGAAAATAGTACTAACCACTGATTTACATGCAGACAAGATTGGATATGATCACTTGTTTTATTACTTATTAATGTATTTATTTAAAAATTCATTTGTTGTTTGAGCTGATAATAAAACACTTTATTACTGATTTTAGTTATGAATTTGCATACCAGAAAGATAAAAAGGCTACAAAATGACTCACAATGGGCAGTTAGGGCACTAAGAGGTACCATTAAACTCTGAGAGTTAATATGCTTTTGGAAATATGCATGTATTCAAAGGGACCACAGAACTCCATGAAATTCATATGTAACTACAAATTTTTTGTTTTTTCCCTCTAGTCTATTTTTGTTCATACCGAAATGTGTGGATTAAGCAGCTTTATATTTATTTTCTTCTTCCTATTAATTTTGCATCAGCTACTTTAGGGCTGTTTAAGCAAAACATTGATTTAATTGCTCCGTTTGTCATTTCTTCTTGTTCCAGGCAATGGACCTCACCATGACCGTTGCTGTACTTATAATGAAAACAACTTGGTGGATGGTGTTTATTGTCTCCCAATAGGACACTGGATTGAGGCCACTGGGCACACCAATGAGATGAAGCACACCACAGACTTCTATTTTAATATTGCAGGCCACCAAGCCATGCATTATTCAAGGTAAAAATAGTGCCATGTTTATAAGCATAGAAATAGGACGGGAGGTAGTATTAGGACAATGGAAGTGTTTACTGTGTTCAAAACAGCAGTGTCTCCCTTTGGAGGGGCATATAGGCCTGAGGAGATAAATTACAGTGAATCACTGTGCGAGCTTTTCTGGTTCTAGATGTGCAACATTCTTTGTATAGAATTTTTTTATTAATTACATACTTTAGCATCAACATGTTTTGACCAGATTGTACTTAGCCAGTCTTTGTACTTTGATAGTGGTTCCTAGATCAGCATTTATCTTTTATACTATTGACCAACACTGAAACAAAAACTGGTCTCTCTTTATAAACTTCCATTCACATAAATGTGTGAACATGTAGACATAAAGCTGGATTATATGTGATCATTTGTTCTGTTATTTAGTAATATATTTATTTTTTTATTTGTTTATTTAATTCTTATCCCAGCCATATGTGCCATAATAAAAAGTCAAACACTGAAGAGGATGCTAACTGAAAAGTAAGGTTCAATACACTCTCCTTCATTACCACTCATCAGAAGTGATTATTTCCAGTGCTTTTATGGTTAGTTTTTCTGGAGTTTAATTCCAAGTCTTAAATAATATTCATATAATTTATTTGTTAATGTATCTGTTTAAAAATAGCTATTGTTTCCCATCTGTGGCATGAGAGATATTAAGTTCACTTACACCTGTCGTCTTTCCCCACTCCCACTTTCTATCAGCTCATTAAAAAAAATTCTTTTGTTACTTAACTTCATAAAAATTCTGTTTCTTGACCTATACATTTTTGACAGTGATTCTTGATTTCCTACTGGGTAAGTCAGAGATTTATTGTCCTTGTATCCTCCTCCACATCTATTTCCACCTGTTAATTCCTGTTTTGCATTGCTTTCACATTTTCAAGGTTTATAGAATTTAAATTTAATTTAGTAAATTAAGTCTTTTATAGTTTGATGATTTGAAAATGGAAACCAATATTCAACATTTAAAATATCATATAAATATTATTTACTGTAGAATGTGCACTGTTTGTGCCATAGACAAAGAAGCATTCTCATGTTCTTAAAAACTGCATTGCTTTGAATGACAGATGTCATTAGTACAAACAGGGTAGTGAATGGTAGAAGAGGGGATGGGACTTCATCATAGTGTTAGGGAATTCATGTTCTTCTTGGACACACCGTTCTTGTAAATCCATGCTAGACGTTGGCCTTGCTGATGGATTGGAGGCAAAACATGAGGAAGAGAGGAGTTAAGTGTGGCATGTGATTTTATAGCCTGAGAACTGGATTAATGGTGTTGCTGTGTATTGAGATGGGGAAGAGAAGATGAGCAGTTTGGAGTAGGGATCGAGATGATAATTCTATTGTAGACATAATATATTTGAAATGTAGGTTAGATTGCAGAAAGGAAATCAATCTGATGTCTGGAGTTTTGTGGAGAGGTTGCGAATAGACAGATAAAATTGGGGTTATCAATATATAGATGACATTCAAAGTAATGAGTTTATTATTTATTTATTTTTAAAGATTTATTTTTTAGAAAGAGCGAGAGCATAAGCAGGCGGAGGTGCAGAGGGAGAGAGAGAGAATCCTCAAGCAGACTCCCTGCTGAGTATGGAGCCTGACCCCGGTGCAGGGTTGGGCGGGGGTGGGGGCAGTGAGGTCCTTGATATCATGACCCTGAAATCATGACCTGAGCTAGAATTAAGAGTCAGATGCTCAACCGACTGAGCCAACCAGGCACCCCTCAAAATGATGAGTTTAGATGAAATCATTTAGTGAATGAATGAAATATAGCAGAGCAAAGAAAAGAAGTGAAAATAATAAGCCCTTGGGTCCATACAATTTAGAGATCAAAGAAGAGGATCCAGAGAAAAGAATTGAAAAGAAGCACCCATTGAGGTGTACTAACCTTTAGTGAGGTTGTGTTTTTGAGTTATTTTTCATTTTTGCTGAACTTCAATCGCTGAAGAGTCATGTTTTAGACTCTGGGGATTTTCTTCTACTATTTGATTATTTCTCCTCCTTTGTTCTGTCTTTGTTCTGTTTTTAAAGACCATCCTTGGATGGTGGACCTCGTCAATTTATATCTTATTCTTGACTTTTAAAAAATATTTTCACCTCTAGGTTTTATTGCTTTACATTTTGGAAAACTTCCATTTTTTTTCCTTCCAACTCAACTAATTTTTTCCCTTAATTTTGATAACTGTATCCTTATTTTTCATGGACTCTTACTTATTTTGTTATACCCTTTTTGCATATTAGCTTATTCTGGTTTGTAAATGGATATATTCTTGAGTCTTTCTTATAATACTAATGAGAATGATTTTGAAGTCGTCCTCTTTTACCACAATTATCTTGTTTCCTCCAGAATCAGTTGTTCTCTACTCATTTTGACCTTTCTCTTTTTTGTTGTTAGTTTTAAGTATACATGGAAATTCTTAGTTGTCCACCTTTATTATTAGAAAGAGGAGGTTGATTATTAAATTTGGTGAGCATGCGTTTCCTCTGCCATTACTAGCTTCTGTGCCTCTAGCAGTGTTGGTACAGGTGTGTGCATGTGGGCTGACCATGTCTTCCTGAGGAGCACAGAAACAGACATGCAGCCTGGCCACTACTGCTACCCCACCCCGAATCGAAGGATGAGGAGGACCTGTGTGGGACACACTTCTCACTCTGAGAGCCTTTGCTCCCCATGTAGGTTTCAGTTTTTAAAGAAAGTATTTCTTCAGCTTCATATGTAGTATCATAGCTGTATGTGAGGTGAGTATGGATCATGTACTCACAGTTCATTCATAGTCATGCAAAAAAGGTTAAATTTAAAAATTTTCCTTAAAGCAACTTAGTTTTACATCTAAATCTTTATTCTACTGGATTCTCAGATAATTCAACCTGTTATTATCCTTCTCAGGTGCATATATATATATATATATATATATTTGTGTGTGTGTGTGTGTGTATATATATATTATATATGTCTTTGTATGTATATATGTGTGTGTATATGTGTGTATATTATTCCCATTTGTTGAGAGTTATTATCATAAATGGATGTTGAATTTAGTTATGCCTTTTTGTATTTTATATGCATATATAAAATATAAATATATATAAACACATATATATATTTTTACCTGAGAAGGATAATATTAAGTTGAAATAATATATAATATGTATGAAAATATATCTAAATAACACACACAATATATAATAAACATATGTTTATACCTGAGGTGTTATATATATATAACATAGAAATGCATACCTGTATACATGGGATGTATTTATAATGGGATAAAATCTCAGCTTTATCAGTTTTGGACTTAGTGTCTTTTGTTCCTCTATTTATCTCTATAATATAGATAACAGGGAACTTGGTAATAAATAACAGTTGTTTATAGTGGACCTGGAGCCATATGTTTATTTTTAAGATGTTCTGTTAACTTCCAAGTTTTCTTAAAGTTCAGTCTCAAAGTCATCAACTTGAAAATCAGTTGGGTGGGTGATTTTTAAAAAATTTTAAATTGAGGCACAATTGACATATAACATTATATTACTTTCAGGTGTATAACATAATGATTCAATATTGGTATACACTATGTAACGATCACCACAATAAGTCTAGTTTCCCTTGTCACTATATAAAGTTACATAATATACACACGATATTATTGACTACAGTCACCATGCTGTACGTTACATCCCTATGGTTTACGTATTTCATGACTATAAGTGTGCACCGTTTAACCCTTTTTTCCCAAAATACGCCACCTCTCAACCCTCTCCTATCTGGCAACCATCAGTCTGTTCTTTTCATCTATCAGTTAGGTTTTGTTTTGTTTTTTAGATTCCACATGTAAGTGAAATCATATGGTGTTTGTCTTTTTCTGTGTCTTATTTCACTCAGCGTACTCTCAAGTTCTATCCATATTGTTGCAAATGAATTTTGATTCTTTTTTTAAATGGCTGAATAGTATTCCATTGTGTGTGTGTGTGTGTGTGTGTGTGTGTGTGTGTGAGTTTATCACATCTGTATCCACTCATCCATCAACAGACACTGGTTGTTTCCATATCTTGGCTATTTTGAATAATACTGCAGTGAACATAGGGATGCCTATGTTTTTGAGTTAGTGTTTTCATTTTTCTTTAGATGAACAAACAGAAGTGGAATTGCTGGATCATATGGTGGTTATATTTTTAGTTTTTTGAGTAATTTCCATACTGTTTTCCACAGTGGCTATACAAATTTGCATTCCCACCAACAGTGAATGAGGGTTCCCTTTTCTCTATATCCTCACCAATGCTTGTTATTTCTTGTCTTTTTGATAGCAGCCCTTCTGACAGAAGTTAGCATGATATCTCATTGTGATTTTGATTTGCATTTCCCTGATGTTAGTGATGTTGACCTGTTGGTCATTTGTATGTCTTCTTTGGAGAAATGTTTATTCAGATCCTCTGCCCATTTTTTAATTGGATTGTGTGAATTCTTTATGTATTTTGGATATTAACTCTTGTCAGATATATGATTTGCAAATATCTTCTCCCATTCAGTAGGTTGCCCTTTTATTTTTAACGGTTTCCTCTGTTGTGCAGAGGTTTTTAGTTTGATATAAGCACATTTGTTTATTTTTGCTTTTGTTGACATTACCTTGGAGTCAGACCCAAAAAAAAATTTGCCAAGAGCAATGTCAAGGAGCTTATTGCCTGCTTTTTCTTGTAGGAATTTTATGGTTTCAGGTCTTACATTCAAGTCTTTAATCCATTCTGAGTTAATTTTTGTGTATGGTGTAAAATGCTGGTCCAGACTCATTCTTTTACCTAAGGCTGTCCAGTTCTCCTAATACCATTTATTGAAGAGACTCTCCTATCCCCATTGTATATTCTTCACTCCTTTGTCATAAATTAATTGGCCATACATGCAAAAGTTTATTTCTGGACTCTCTATTTTGTTCTGTTGATCCATGTATCTGTTTTTATGCCAATACCATGCTATTTTGGTTACTATAGCTTTGTAATATAGTTTGAAATCAAGGAGTGTGATTTTGATTTGTTCTTCTTTCTCAAGATTGCTCTGGCTATTTGGGTTCTTTTGTGGTTCCATAGAAATTTTAGGATTGTTCTATTTTTGTGAAAAATGCCATTGGGATTTTGAAGAGATTTCATTGAATCTGTTGATTGCTTTGGATAATATGTACACTTTAATAATATTAATTTTTCAATCCATGAGCCCAGAATATTTTCCCATTTATTTGTGTATTCTTCAATTTCTTTCATCAGTATCTTATAGGTTTTTAGTGTATAAGTCTTTCACCTTCTTGATTAAACTTCCTCCTAGGTATTTTATTCTTTTTGATGCAACTGTAAATGGGATTGTTTTCTTCTCTTTCTGATAGTTTGTTGTTAGTGTATAAAAACAACAGATATTTGTGTGTTGATTTTGTATCCTGCAACTGTACTGAATTTATCAGGGTTGTGTGTGTGTGTGTGTGTGTGTGTGTGTGTGTGTGTGTGTGTGTATGTGTGTGTAGCCTTTTGAGTTTTCTCTATATAAAATCATGTTGTTTGCAAATAGGACAGTTTTACTTTTTCCTTTCCAATTTGGATACTTTTTATTTCTTTTTCTTGACTAATTGTCCTGGCTAGGATTTTCAGTACTGTGTTGAATAAAAGTGGCAAGAGTTGGAAATCCTTGTACTGTTCTTGATCTCAGAGAAAAAGCTTTTAGCTTTTCACTGTTGAGTATGATGTTAGGTGTAAGTGTGTCATATATGGCCTTTATTATGTTGAGGTGCATTCCCTTTATATCCACTTTGTTGAGAGTTTTTATCATAAATCGATGTTGAATTTAGTCAAATTCTTTTCACACATCTATTGAGATGATCATATGATTTTTATCTTTCTGTTAATGTGGTATAAATCATGTTGACTGATTTGCAGATACGGAGCCATCCTTTTATGCCCGAAACAAATCCTGCTTGATCATGGTGTATGATCTTTTTATTGTATTGTTGAATTGGGCTGCTAATATTTTATTGAGGATTTTTGCATCTGTGTTCATCAGAGATATTGGCCTATAATTCTCTTTTTTTTGTGGTGTTCTTGTTTGGTTTTGGTATAGGATAGTGCTGACCTTGTAAAATACGTTTGGAAGAATTCCTTTGTACTCAATTTTTTAGAAGAGTTTAAGAAGGACAGATATTGAAACTTGTTGTGGGGCGTCTGGGGGGCTCAGTCAGTTAGGCATCTGCCTTGGGCTCAGGTCATGATGTTGGTGTCCTGAGATTGAGCCCCACGTTGGGCTCCCTTCTCAGCAGGGAGTCTGCTTCTCTCTCTCCCTCTGCCCCTCCACCCTGCTTGTGCTCTGTCTCTTTCTCTTTGTCTCTCTCAAATAAATAAAACCTTAAGAAAAAAAAACCCGAAAAACTTCTTTGAATGTTTGGTAGAATTCACCAGTGAATCCTCTGGTCCTGGAATTTGTTGAGACGTTTTTGATTACTGAGTCAATTTCCTGGCTAGTATTTAGTCTATTCAGATTTTCTATTTCTTCATGATTCAGTCTTAAAAGATTCTGTTTCTAGAAATTTACCCTTTTTATTCTAGGATGTTCAATTTGTTGGCATATAATTTTTCAAAATAGTCCTGTTTATTTTTTGTATTTTTTTGGTATCAGTTGTAACTTCTGCTCTTTCATTTCTTTTTTTTTTCTTTTTTTTTTTTTTAAAGATTTTATTTATTTATGTGACAGAGAGACAGCCAGCGAGAGAGGGAACACAGCAGGGGAGAGGGAGAGGAAGAAGCAGGTTCCCAGCCGAGGAGCCCGATGTGGTACTCGATCCCAGAACTCTGGGATCATGCCCTGAGCCCGAAGGCAGATGCTTAACGACTGCGCTACCCAGGCGCCCCTGCTCTTTCATTTCTGATGTTATTTATTTGAGCCTTCTCTCTTTTTTAAAGTGAGTCTAGCTAAAGGTTTATCAGTTTTTAAAATGTTTTTCAAAGGACCAGTTCTTAGTTTCTTTGTTTTTCTATTGTTTCTTTAGTCTTGATCTCTGCTCTGAGCTTTATTTCCTTCCCCTCTTTTTCTAGTTATTTAGGTGTAATGTTTGATTATTTGAGGTTTTTTTGTTTCTTGAGGTTGTCCTACCTTACTATGAATTTTCTTCTTAGAACTACTTTTGCTATAGCCTGTAGATTTTGGTGTATTGTAATTTTCATTTGTCTCAAGGTATTTTTTAATTTCTCCTTTGATTTCTTTGTTGACTCATTTGCTCAGTAGCATATTGGTTCTCCACATATTTGTGATTTTTTTTCAGTTTTCTTTTTGTGATTAATTTCTAGTTTTATATCATTGCGTTCTGAAAAAATGATTTTTTAAAATTTATATTTTTAGTATGTTCAGTTAGCCAACGTATTTTTATATGATTTTGTCTTCTTAAATTTATTGTGACTTGTTTTGTTGTTGGATTATGATCTATCCTGGAGAATGTTACATGTGCACTGCAAAGAATGTGTATTTTGGTGCTTTTGAATGGAATATTCTGTATATAGTGGTTTATTGAATTCTCCTATCGTATTGTCTTCAATTTCTGCCATATGTCTATTAATATTTGCTTTACATATTGAGGTGCTCCTATGTTAAGTGCATATGTATTTATAAATGTTAAATATTCTTGCCAGATTTATCCCTTTATCCTTATGTAATACCCATCCTTCTCTTTTACTTCATTCTTTGTTTTTAAGTTTGTCTGCTATAAGCAGAGCTATCCCAGGTTTCTTTTGGTTTCTATTTACATGAAATATCTTTTTCTATCTTTTCAGTTTCAGTATGTGTGTGTCCTTATATCTGAGGTGAGTCACTTGTAGGCAGCAAATAGATGGGTCTTGGTTTTTATTTTTTTATCCATTCAGCCATTCTGTGTCTTTTGGTTAGAAAATTTATGTTAAAGTAATTATAGACAGGTATGTATGTGTTGTCTTTGTTAATGGTTTTCTCGCTGTTTTGTAGTTTCTTTCTATTCCTTTCATCTTTTCTTGCTCTCCTCCCTTGTGGTTTGATGACTTTCTGTAGTGTTATGTTTAGATTCCTTTCTTATTATCTTTTGTGTATTTGCTATTGGTTTTTGCTTTGTGGTTACAATGAGGCTTGCATATATCAATCTGTATCTATAACAGTCTATTTTAAGTTGATAGCAAGATAAGTTTGAATGCATTCTAAAACACTACATTTTTACTACCCCCATGTTTTATGTTTTTGATGTCACATTTGACATCTTTTTATTGTGTGTATCTTAGCTAATTTTTCATTACTTTTACTGCCTTTGTCTTTTTAACTTCATGCTAGCTGTTTAAGTGATTAGTCCACTTCTTTTTTTTTTTTTTTTAAAGATTTTATTTATTTATTCGACAGAGATAGAGACAGCCAGCGAGAGAGGGAACACAAGCAGGGGGAGTGGGAGAGGAAGAAGCAGGCTCATAGTGGAGGAGCCTGATGTGGGGCTCGATCCCATAACACCGGGATCACGCCCTGAGCTGAAGGCAGATGCTTAACCGCTGTGCCACCCAGGCGCCCCAACTTCTTTTACTCTATATTTACTTGTAATAGATTTTTACTTTCATATGTTTTCTTATTACTAATTAGTATCCTTTATTTTCAGCTTGAAGAAGTCCCTTTAACATTTTTTATGAGGCTGGTTTAGTTTTTGCTTCTCTGGGAAAATTTTCTTTAATACTGAATGATAATCTTGCCAGGTAGAATATTCTTGGTTGGAAGTTTTTTGCTTTTAGCACTTTAAATATATCCTGCCACTTTCTTCTGTCCTGTAGTTTCTCCTGAAAAATCTGCTGATAGTCGTGTGTGTGTGTGTGTGTGTGTGTGTGTGTGTGTGTGGTTTCCCTTGTACGTGACAAGTTATTTTTCTCTTGCTGCTTTTAAGATTCTCTTTTTGTCTTTAACTTCTATTTGATTAAAGTTAATTAACATTTTAATTATAATATGTCTTGGTATGGATCTCTTTGAGTTCCTCTTAGTTGGAAATTTCTGGACTTCCTTTCTTTTTTCAAATTCTTTTTTCTTTTTGCTGCTCTCTTTGGGTGAGTCCCACAGCCCTGTTTTCAATGTCTGTGATTCTTTCTTCTGCTTCACCTAGTTTGCTGTTGAACCACTCTAGTGTATTTTTCACTTCAGTTACTATATTCTACAGCTCTGTGACTTCTGTTTGGTACTTTCTACTGTTTCCATCACTTACTTGAAGTTCTCTGAGTTCATCCATTCTTCTTCCAAGATTGGTGAGCATCTTTGTGACCTCTTTATCAGGTACTTTACTTATCTTTGTTTCCGTGAGGTTCTTTCCTGGGGTTTTATCACGTTCTTCTGTTTGGAATATACTCCTCTGTTTCTTCATTTTGCTTACCTCTGTTTCATTTTTAAAAAAGATTTTATTTATTTATTTTAGAGAGAGAGAGAGAGTATGTGAGCAGGGGGAGGGGCAGAGAGAGAGGGAGAGAGAGAATCTCGAGGAGACTCCATGCTGAGCACAGAGCCCAACACAGGGCTTGATCCCAGACCCTGAGATCATAATCTGAGCTGAAATCAAGAGTTAGCCACTTAATGGATCGAGCCAGCTAGGCGCCCTGACTCTGTTTTGTTTTTATGTATTCAGTGAAACAGATATCTTTTTCAATATTGAAGGAATGGTCACAGGAATACTGGTGGTGTGTTTCAATTTGCTATCTGTGCAGTTACCTGTGGGTGGTAACCTGCCAAGAACTATGTCTCTGATACTTCATCTCTGTGGGGCCCAAAAACTAAGTCCCCCTGGCTACGAGTGCCAGGCGTTCAAGGGGAGTCCTCTGTGTGGTCTGCACGTACCTGCTGACTTTGGCAGGACTGTGGGGGAGCACCGGGTTGGGGTTACCCACCTGCCAGGTTTAGCAGGGCAGAGTTGTGGGGGAGCATTGGGCCAGGGCAAGTCTGCCAACTGGGTTTAGTGTGACAAGGTCATAGGAGAGTGTATGGGTCCAGCCAGAAGTGCTAGTGAGGTAGAGAGGAAGTGCAAAAAATGGTGCCTGCCAGGGCCAGCGCTGTTGAGGTTGAAGGAGAATGCACTAATGATGACTGCTAGCACCTCTGTCCTCAGAGAGAGTTTCAATAGACCACGGCCCCTTCAGCAGATGCTTTGAGATTAGCCAATGAATCTCCTTCACATATGGTCTAAATGTGTTTCAACCTGATGCTTTTGCACTAAGGCCCAGGGTGGGTGAGTCTGTGCATGACCTCTTTAAGGGCTTCATTTTCCAGCAGCCCTTTGGGTCTCCTGGATGTAACCCTTGGTTTCAAAGCTGGATGTTTGGCAGGCTCCTCTCTCTAGTTCAGATCCCAAAGGTTGGGGGTAACTGAGGTGGGGCTTGAACCCATCCTTTCTTGGGGATGTGGTAGGTGTTTGTGAAATCCCATCCCATCTGCTTTTGGGGGAGCTGTAGATTGGATGTGTCTGGAGGAGGAGCTGAGCTCAGGGTCTTCCTACACTGCCATCCTGAGCCTGCCTCATGATTTTTAAAAATATAGATTTGTGGGTCTCATTGAATCCTGGGAGTCTTTTTTTTCCATCCTCTCCATATGATTCTTATGGGCATAAAAGTTTGAGAATGTGTGTGAGTAGTCCAATAAAGATGGTAACTTAGAATTTAAAAAAGGACAGTTTTATGTATCTTCAGTCATTTTAGCTCAACTCCCCTTATGAATCAATTCCAGCCACAATTCATCCTCACATGAAACCGGACAAGATGAAAATGAGAGTTCATTTTATAAGAAAAGAGTTGTAAAGACATTCACATATTTAATTATTAACTTGAAAACATCTAATTATCTGCTTGCTGTATTCATCTGACTATAATGCTAAAATAATTTGTGAATTTATTGTAGCTGTTGAAATAGACACACACGATATATGTTTGAATATATGTAATAATAGATATTTTCAAACTCACCTAATAATTTTATAACCTCAGATTGTCATCTTTTAGTTTGAATAGGGGAGTAGAATTATGCCTGCACTTTTTTAACAGTTGGGATAAATCTTATCAGAGATGTCACTATCCTTCATAACAGCAAGATTTTCAAGAATACAAATATCTAATAATTAAATTTTATATAATGTGGAAAATTCATTCACTCAGTGAGAATTGTGTGGGTTACTGTGTGCAGCCCCTATCTTCAGTGCTAGACAGTCAAAGATGGAGAGTCAGTGATCCCTGTTCTTAGAAACTCATGTTCTTATGAAAACATAAGCAGCTGCAATATGGTGAGAAACTTGTTATGCTGAAGTTGTATATGTGATGTGATGAGGAATAGGAGGAGAAGTATTTAGTCTAAGGAAATCTTTATGGATAAAACTTGAATGGAAATGTGAAGGAGGACATTTAGGGAAGGGAAGTCAAGTAAGGACAAGAGCAAGTGCAAATGTGTCGAGATGTGAGAGTAATATTCAGCTGACCAAATAATTTTGTCCAATTGGGATAATTTTGAGAGTAAAAAGAGGTACTTTTAATAATTAGCCAGCACAACACATTAAAATGGACTGTTCTGGGCACACCAGAACATAGGGCAACCTAAAGAACGTGTCATCCAGAAGAGAACCTTCTGGTGCCTCTTAATATTTAGATTCAGAGAGAGACTCTGATAAACATTCTGGGACTATGGATTTCTTTTATAGAAATCCACACCCATAATGTCATGTAACTGTGTTTAGCGGGTTTATGTGGTACATTTTGGTTTTAAAATTTAGCCAAGTTATACACATATTTAACAAATTTTATAGATCTACAAGGTTTATTATCAAAAGAAGAAGTCTGCCTATATCCCTACATCTCCCCCAATTTGGTCTTTACCCAGGCAACCATTTTCACATCTTTAAACTGATTATTTGATAAATGATAAATAATGTCATTATATTGCTACTTCTTGGTTTTAGTTTTAGGTATTACCTATCGATCACGCTCCACAAAATATGAAGATTTAGCTCTTTTTTTTGTCACTTCCCCCTGCAAACTTCAGTGACATGCGTTTTATTGTTCAATCTTCCCAGTATAGTTATACAGTAATTTTGATGAAATTATTATTTTACATGTTTATTTGTATGCCTGTGTAAATGCTATTTAACACCCCTAACTCTTCAGAAATGTCTACATTTCCTTTGAAGAATGTTTAGCTTTCAGGGTTACTGTTGAGAAGTCAAAGTCATTATGGTTCTTAATCCTTTATGTTTGAATTGCTCCCCCCCCCGCAAAGCCTATAGAATCTTTTCGTTTCCAATATAATGAGATTTCATGATGGTATGTCTTGATGTAGGCCGATTTTTATCTATTTTGCTGAGCTCCCAGGGAGTAGACTTTATAATTCTGCAAACTCAGGTACTTCTTTGAAAGTAAATTTCTTGAATTATTTTTTTGATGATTTCTTTTCCTTTCTTTTTGGAACTCCTATCATTCAGATATTGGAACCCTGACCTGAGTCATTTATATTTTGGATATCTTTTTTTTTTTTCTCTTCTAACATATTTTTTTCAATCTATTTTATTTTCTATCACTGCTCTTTAGTTTTTATTTATTTATATATTTTTTAGTAACTCTTCATTTAATTAACAGAGACTTGTTTAACTTTCCCCATAGAATAAACTTCCAGTCTTATTCAGGACTGGGGAGGGAAAGTTTTTCAGCTGAGGAAAATTGGAAAATGAATCTGAGGGTCCGGCTGCTTCTTAAACAACTTGCAACCAGTTCTCCTTATCCTTTCACCTGCATCCAGAATGCCTGGCAATACCAATGTCCGAGGCTGTTGGGGATTCTGTAATGTCTGTCCTTAGCTTTCTCTACTCTTGGCCTTAGGATTTAGTTTTTTCAGGTCTGCTAAATTGTTTAGTAATTAATTGCTTGCAGCTTCCAGAATTTTGATCATGTAATTTTCCCTCCTGTTCCCCTTATTCTTGTGTCTTTATGTGTTTAATTTTTCACAAAATCTCTTTAGATTCTTTTATAAAAGGGATTTGGTGAAAGTGTCACATTAAATATGTGGAACCAATTTGTCTAACATAAAACTTGGTAAATATAGCTCAATAAACATTAAATTCATTCGTTATTTCTCACATTTAGTTTGTATTCTATTCTTCTGGCCCAGGTAAGATTCTACCCTGCTAGAATAAGATTTTAAAAATCAGCTGCGTTCAGGCTGTACTTG
This sequence comes from Ailuropoda melanoleuca, assembly GCF_002007445.2. Taxonomy (NCBI): domain Eukaryota; kingdom Metazoa; phylum Chordata; class Mammalia; order Carnivora; family Ursidae; genus Ailuropoda; species Ailuropoda melanoleuca. The sequence goes on along the minus strand of NC_048227.1, from coordinate 90,297,367 downwards.
GTACCAAGCTACATCTCCCTCTTCAGTAGATTTTTTTTAATGCAAAAGAATGAATGTTTGCATTAAAGAACAGATAACTAAGTTGATGAAGCTTTAGTGGAAATAGATTGTAATTTCTGTATCTTGAAAAGGCTTATTGCCAAATAAACACATTTCACGAAACATAAATTAGACTTTATGAAAATCACTTTACATGCTTTTAAAAAGTTATAGTTCAGAAAATGTATTATGAAAACATGCTTTTCCTCTGTAACTCCTATGGCTTATAAAGAAAAGATATAACATAATTTTCAAAACTCAAAATTATTTTAAACACTGTAGAACAATAATTTTGCACATTTAAAAATGCTGTTGTACCTAGCACATTTTCTAAAATGAATGAAATTAATTACTTTGGAGAGAAAGTGAGGAACTTGGGTGCCAGCCCAGCTCTTTCATTTATTGCTGGGTAACCTTAGGACAATCCTATAACAATTGTGAATTTCAGTTTCCCGATTTGCAAAGTGAGCTAGTTGAACTAGATGACTGTTAAAGGCAATTCTGCAAATAAACAAGGATTAAAAATAATTTAAAAAACTAAGGCTTATGCAATATTTTGCCAATATGTTATGTTGGCCTAACAATGACTACATTCCATATAAGCTTCTCGGGTTACAGATCGAGGGACCAAATCCCTGCAACATAGTACTGCCTCTAGATGGTACTTTCTCTCATTTTTGTAGCCCAGGATGTATATTCAGTTCAACTCCAGAAGCTGTATTTAGAAATACACATATTTTATTTTATTTTATTTTATTTTATTTTTTTTTAAAGATTTTTTATTTATTCAACAGAGATAGAGACAGCCAGTGAGAGAGGGAACACAAGCAGGGGGAGTGGGAGAGGAAGAAGCAGGCTCATAGCAGAGGAGCCTGATGTGGGGCTCGATCCCAGAACGCCGGGATCACGCCCTGAGCCGAAGGCAGACGCTTAACCGCTGTGCCACCCAGGCGCCCCTAGAAATACACATATTTTATAGCCAGTATACATATAATCATTAGTAAGTATGTATATACTTATATAATAATATTTTTACATTGCTTATATTTGTAATCAAATTTTGACAAGAAATCTCTTTTGGAGTAAATAAAGAATAGCCACAAAATTTGGTGTGCAATAGGAACCAATCACATTTTCCTACTTCTGTAGTTCATAATCAAGACATTATTGGTTAAAGGAAGAATGTAATTTCAATTGGCATTTACATCTGATTGAATGAGTTGAGATTTTTCTAAACATTGAAACCAAGATTGTAATTGTTCATCCTAGTAGGAGAAGAAAACAACAGAATCCTCCTTCCTGTTGAATTCTTCTAATCAGGCAATGGTTTTTATTGAGTATTAACTGAATATGTGAGGTTGCTCAAAGAATTCCTTTTTCCTATGTAAAGTTGTTCATATTTTATAAGGTTAAATTAATTCATGGATATCCTCTTTTTCTTATGATTAAATTATATTTTATATGAAACATTTAAATATGTAAATAAAATAGATATTTTATATTATATATATACTTACATTGGGATGATTTATTTTCAACATCGTTTCAAAAACTATTAGTGAGAGATAATAGCATTCTAATGATAGTATGGACTAATGCAAACATACCCCTTGATTTTTATTTCGTAAGAGTTACTTAAAACATAAAATTTGTGGTGGGGCGCCTGGGTAGCGCAGTCGTTAAGCGTCTGCCTTCAGCTCAGGGCGTGATCCCGGTTTTTCGGGATCGAGTCCCACATCGGGCTCCTCCGCTGGGAGCCTGCTTCTTCCTCTCCCACTCCCCTGCTGTGTTCCCTCTCTCGCTGGCTGTCTCTGTCAAATAAATAAATAAAATCTTTAAAAAAAAACATAAAATTTGTGGAGAAATAAGTTTTTGCTGGTGTGCTGTTGTGGAATCATAAAAATATAAAAAAAGTAGCTGGATTCTGTGCTGCCTGAATATTATCAACAGCATTGTTATTTAAATTATGACTGAAATATTTTGGGCACTGCCGAATGAGAGGGAAGCTTGGTTGAAGGAAGAAACTTGATTATCAGATTTCAGCTTGTGTCTGAATGGTAGGAATCATAGTAAGAAAGAGGAAATAGTCTATCATATAAATTGAGCAAATGGGATTCCTAAGTCATGTAGATAAAATGTGAAAACTTTACTCTAAAAATATGGATTTTTTTACTACCAAAGAGAGCAGAGAAATGAGGATATATAGGGTATGGGAGGGTAGTTTATTTTATTTTTTAAAAAGATTTTATTTATTTATTTATTTGAGAAAGAGAGAGTGAGCCGGGGGAGGAGCAGAGGGAGAGGGACAAGCAGACTCCATGCTGAGCACAGAGCCTGATGCCAGGCTTGATCTCACAACCCTGAGATCATGACCTGAGCCGAAATCAAGAGTCAGCTGCTTAACAGACTGAGGCACCCAGGTGCTCCAGGGGAGGGTAATCTATTTAGATGGGTGGTACTGCAGAATGTTTGAATGTTAAAGAGTATCCCATAGATGTCTGAGAAAAATTAATGTTTAAGAAAAATGAGAGTTGTAGGCACAAAATCGTTGTGTAAGCAGGAGTGAACTGAATCCAGAACAAATAGTTCATCCATGATCAAGGGAGGAAGGCAGATTATTTGGGCATGGGTGCAGGTAGGTCAGTGTGATAGTGAGAACATGTGAAAGTTCAATTTTTCATTGCTTCTATTTTCTTAGTAAAATAGGAAGCAAGGTCATCAGATGACAGTGACAAGAGAGAAGAATTTTGGCTTTGAATGAGATATATACACCCGGTAACTAATGGAATATAAATGTACTGACTCATGAATTTTAATTTTTACAAGACTCTCCCAATTCCAATATTGTAGTGGCCATGACAACCAAAGAAGAGTTATTCTGTCATAATAAATGAATACAGAAGACAGATGGAATATTTTTGACAAGCTGAGATAGATAGGCTTTTTCTATGGTCTTCTGTGTGGCTCAATCAGAAAGGAGTCTAACACTTTAAAATAGAGTCTTGGTAGGTTGGGGATTATATTCCTTGTTTTTCAAAGCTAGAATTAAATTGATTATGCTTAGCCATTATGGAAGGTCCATTTCAGGAAGAGCAGTCAATGTATTTATATTAGAATCAGTGAATACATAGGGGATTGTCTTTTTCTCAGAGGGTTGGAATATTTAGATCCTGTTGTCAATCACTGATTATGATCATAACTGATTAGTTTCTCAGCTCACAGCCTCATCTTTACTGAACAGAATAGAAGGGTTACCAAACCCATGAAGGAGGGATTAAGAAATAGTCAAAATGCATATGTTACTATATATGAGAATCAATTTTGCTGTTGGTTATGTTCATATCATAGAGACTCTATCATGACTTTTCTGTGCACAGACTTTTTTTTTGAAAAATGAGATCTTTATTTTCATGCTTTGATAAATTATAAAATGCCTCCCTCATCCTTCTTTTCCTGAGTCTTTTAAAGATTTTTCTTTGAATGTCATGTAGATTTATTGTCCTTGATAAATGAATCAAAAGCAGAAAACATATTAACTTAATTCATTAGCACGTGTAAACAATACTTTGAAAAAATAAAGGGTGTATTAACACACACACACACAATGCGTACTTGTAAAGGCTCTTCACGAGGATTATACTGGGCAAGTAAAACCATCATGCTTTATAACCCGTGGCTACTTCTGGGTATGAGAGAATAGGAACCTTACACAGCATCCTTTCACGTTACAGAGGAGCAGAGTGGGAACCAAAGCTGCGTAACAGCTGACTCATGCCCAGATTCTCTCCTCCAGGCGCCATTTCCTTGTCCCAGGGTATTTTAGTGTCAACTTCTGATCAAAGCACATTGCATTTCTGAAAGCAAACAAATGACCAAAAAAAGCCCACTTATTTTTGCTGATCAAATTTTCTTTTCTTTCTTTTTTTTTGATTTTATTATTATTATTTTTTTAATGTGACAGAGAGACAGCCAGTGAGAGAGGGAACACAGCAGGGAAGTGGGGGAGGAAGAAGCAGGCTCCCAGCGGAGGAGCCCGATGTGGGACTCGATCCCAGAACGCTGGGATCACGCCCTGAGCCGAAGGCAGATGCTTAACAACTGCGCCACCCAGGCGCCCCTATTTTCTTTTTCTTCAATCTTTTATTTATTTGAGGAGAGAGAGGGAACACGCAAGCGGGGGGGAAGGACACAGGGAGAGGGAGGGAGAGAGAATCTCAAGCAGGCTCCTCGCTCAGCACGGAGCCCAACTTGGGGCTCAGTCCCAGGTCCCTGAGATCACCACCTAAGCTGAAATCAGAAGTCGGATGGTTAGCCAACTGAGTCACCCATTGCTAATCCAATTTTAAAGTTTATGAAGTCCACATAAGTCTAGATAAGTTAAATTAATTAGAAGAAGAACCTGAAACTTTTTCCTTTTTCTCAGCACCTTCATGCCATTTTTTGAGAAGTGATATTTATTTAGCTCTTTGCCTTGTAGTTTAACTTGCTAGCTTATCCTTTCCCACCTTATAATCTTGAAGTATTGTGCCAGTTCCTTGTCTCGCTTCCTCTTTTCCTAGATTGTAGATCCTGTCCCAACACCCCTTTTTCCCATAAGATTCCTTTGTTTGGCCTCTTTTGGTTTTCTCCCACAATTATTATGAATCTTAAGTTAGTCACGGCATTCCCATGGCTACACCCTTTCCTCAGAATGTTTATTGCACTTGCCGTTATGAATAGGCATGTTGGTTTTAGAGGGACGCATTCTATGAGAAGATCTTCCAGCATAAACTATGTTATACTGTTTTTCTACTGCTACTCCAGCTTCATCATTGAGGTCTGATTCTTCATGCTAAGTTTTATGGGAACTGAGTATATAAAGTCCCAAAGCTCAAAGGGACATATTTGCATTCAATAGGCAGTCACCAGAAAATTTGTTTAAATGGTGACGTCCCCAAGGATTTAACAGTTTATTTCCAGACTTCTTCTTTTTTTTTTTTTTTTTTTTTTTTTTGGTCTAGTGTTAGGAGGGAAGAGAAATCTAAAGCCAAAATTGATCAATCAGGAGTGAAACTTGAACAACTCAAAAATGACAAATCCATGAGAAACATGGTCAAGTTGTTATAAAAATAATAGGTTTACACACATTATGAGGAGCCATTTTATTGTGCAAAGTGAAGTATATCTGTATCTGTAAAGCTACTTGTATGTTTAGTTACATCCTAGAAAAAGTAGAAAAGAAGAAAAAAGAAGGAAGGACAGAGAAGATAGTGGAAAAGAAGAAGGAATATAGACTTTTTTTGGTGGGGGAGGGTGGCGTGGCTACTTTTCATGCAGTTTTTCTGGGATAGCAGGTGGTAACATGGATTATTTTTTCAACCCCATTTCCTTCGGAAGCACACTCTGTCCCTTGAAAGTTCACTCTGAATAATCTGTTGTTTCTGGTGCTACCAGAGGTTTGGGCGTAGGGCTTCTCATGTGTCTCACTGCTTACAGTCATAATGATGACTTTTTTACTTCAGGTCTTTTCAGAGAAAACAAAGCCCAGGGATGCAGTGAAAGAAAAGGAAGCATTCTCAGAGGGATCAGCAGTGCATTGATCAATGGTCCTCAGCCAGAATAATTACTATTTACAGTTGCTGGGGTTTTGAGAGCTGTTCTTTGATTTGGGATATTCAAATCAGATAGTGTTAATTAAGTCAGGGCAGAGTCGATAAAAATGGTATCACAAAAGTTGGAAATGCATGTGGTTAATTCATTATAAAAATAGATTTGGACATCAGAACAGCAAATTTCAAAATACCTTTTTTTATGAGCTTCTTTAACATTTTTCTCTACTTGAAAGAAACCTAAGAGGCTGAATTGAAAAGTGTCATTTTGGCTCTATACCGTGTATCCTGTACTGTGTTGTGAACTGTTAAAATTTTTCTACTTAAATAATGATGAAATTATATGGCGTTTATTTATATCTCAGAAGCATTCTTCACTTTGTGAAAAGATTCCCTTATGTATAGATGAGTAAACATTCCCAGGATAGAACTGAGGGGAACGAGCACTCCCCGGCCTGAATTTTTATTTATTTATTTATTTATTTTTTATTTATTTTTTTAAAAGATTTTATTTATTTACTCGACAGAGATAGAGACAGCCAGTGAGAGAGGGAACACAAGCAGGGGGAGTGGGAGAGGAAGAAGCAGGCTCATAGCGGAGGAGCCTGATGTGGGGCTCCATCCCATAACACCGGGATCATGCCCTGAGCCGAAGGCAGACGCTTAACCACTGTGCCACCCAGGCGCCCCTCCCCGGCCTGAATTTTAAGCACCTGAAGAATGTTTATGCCCTGGTCACTATCATTATGACTGGGAGAAATTAAGAAAGAAAAAGAAACCCTTTTCAAAACTGTAAAGAGGGGCACCTGGGTGGCGCAGTCGTTAAGTGTCTGCCTTCGGCTCAGGGTGTGATTCCAGGGTCCTGGGATCAAGCCCCACATCAGGCTCCTCCGCTGGGAGCCCGCTTCTTCTCCCGCTCCCCCTGCTTGTGTTCCCTCTCTCGCTGGCTGTCTCCAACTCTGTCAAATAAGTAAATAAAATCTTAAAAAAAAAAAAAAACTGTAAAGAGTAATTAACCAGCTCATTTACATTTCAAAGATGCATAAGGAGACCTTTAAGCTGAAATTCAGGCCCTGGTGAATTGCAGATGATGGGATGGCATTTATAAAACTTACTTATGAACTGACCTTTGTCTATCAGATTTTGCCTTTATTCTCTGCCACTTTTTCTATTTCTCTTCCCACTTCTGTATTTCCGTCTGCTTCTCTCCTGCTCCCCACCCACTTTGCCTTCCACTGTTTCTTCTGCTGTGACTCTGTTTCCCTGTTTGACTCTTACCCTTCCTCAGTTTTCTCCTACCTAACATCCTTCCTGTTTCTTTTTTTTTCATTTTCTTCTTGATACTTTATTAACTGGCCACACACAATATGGGATCGAAGTCATTTATTTATTTGTTTATTTATTTATTTATTTATTTAGTATTTTTAGAGTGGGGAGGGGTGGAGGGTGAGGGTGAGAGAGAATCTTAAGCAAGCTCCACACCCAGTGTAGAGCCCAACACAGGGCTCAGTCTCACAACTCTGAGATCATGACCTAAGTCAAAGTCAAGAATCAGACGAGACACTAAACCAGCTGAGCCACCCAGGTGCCCCTAAACACATGTTTAAAACATTTTCTACATCCTGTTTTTCATATGGTAATCAAGTGACTTTGGTCTGTTTTTGTTACATTGATGCATTCAACTATT
>NC_048227.1:90182084-90286191 GCF_002007445.2 Ailuropoda melanoleuca | reverse complement strand
CGTTTCATTGAGTCAGTAATCTCCTGTAACCTACATTCATGAGTGTGGATTTTTTTGAGTCCAGATTCTATTCTAGCTTTCTCTTCTACTAACCCATCCTCCACTTTGCTGATACGTTCTTCTGCCTCATTCACCCTGGCCATCAGAGCCTCTAGTTTTGACTGCATTTNGCTCATAGAATTTTTAATTTCTGCCAGATTCGCTCTCATTTCTGCCCTTAGAGATTCTATATTCTCATTAACATTTTCGTTAATACTTTTTTCAAGTCTACACATTATCTTGACCATTGTTACTCTGAACTCCATTTCTGATAATTTGGTTGTATCCATATCCATTAGTTCTGTGGCCTCTGAGTCTGTGGCCTCATTGTCTTTTCTTTGTTTGGGGGGATTTCTCCTTCTCGTCATTCTGATGAGGAGAGGTTGCGGGGTTGTCCAGAGCCCAGATTATTGACCAGGACCCAGGCCATGTGCACTTGTTTTATTTTTTATTTTTATTTTTTATTTTTTTAAAGATTTTATTTATTTATTAGACAGAGATAGAGACAGCCAGCGAGAGAGGGAACACAAGCAGGGGGAGTGGGAGAGGAAGAAGCAGGCTCGCAGCAGAGGAGCCTGACGTGGGGCTCGATCCCACAACACCGGGATCACGCCCTGAGCTGAAGGCAGACGCCTAACCGCTGTGCCACCCAGGCGCCCCAATGTGCACTTGTTTTAAAGGGATCTTAGGGATGTGAGCTTCTTGATTTTTCAGCCTGCCTTCTGGGGGAGGGGCCTGTCGCAACGATACTCAGGCAACCCTGTTTGGGTAGAGTCTCCGTGTCCCCTGCGAGGGTGGATGGACACCCTGTGAGCCGGTCTTTTCAGGCTTTTGTTCTCTGGCGGCTTTCCCTGGCGGTTTGCTCTGCCTCTTCTTAGAGTCAGAGCAGCAGTGGCCGAATCTCAGCCTCTGTCTCAGAACAGAGGGGATCGCGGGCTGTTCTCCACTGATGTTCTGGCCACTTTAACTCTGTTTCTGTTGGTGCTGCTCAACCCTGCAGCATCCTGGGATGTGTGCCCCACACCCGGCTTCATAGCCCTCACTTCCAGGGCCATGGAGTCTCTGTCCTTTGTGTTTCTAACACCGCCAGCCACCCCGCGCGCACTCCCAGATCTCCCGGTCTCAGTCTGGATTAAATGAGCACACCGGTGCCCCGTTTCAGTCTGGTGGCGCGCACTCCCGGCTCACGGTCTCAGTCTGCTGTCTCGCGGGTGCCGGTCTGCGAGTCCCCTGCTCCCCCGTGCAGGTGGCTACCACTTCCCAGTGCCCGAATGCTGCAGCTTCCTCCCCCTTCCGTTTATCTTCTGATATCTGTGAGTGGCTTCATGGCTCCCTGCTTCGTACCTCAATACTCAGCGCTGGAGATGTTCATTTGTAGAGATCCAGATGTATCTTCCTGCGTCTCAGGCTGATTCCATGGATGTTCAGGCTGGTCTGGTACCTATCCAACTCGACTCAGGGGACCAGGTGAAAAAGGGGTCCCCTACTCCTCCACCATCTTAACCCAACTCCTCAACTATTTTTTAGTGCCTTTTTTTTTTTTTTGGCCAGAAGCTAAATACTAGGGGAGCAGAGTTAACATGTCCTTGTGTCTCTTCCTCAGAAGCTAATAGTTCCATGATAGAGACAAATAAAATATGTATTACTATGAAGGTATTAATCCAATTAACTTACTTTTAACTTCTCTGTGATTTTTCAACTTATTTTCTTTAAGTAGCTTTGAGTGAAGTAAGGTCTTGAATTCCTGTTAAAATCTCTCTATATTTAAAATGAGGCTTTGCTTACAAAATCTTAATTTTTTTTAATAAAGTAAGAGACCATGGTATTTAACATTTTATGAATTAAGGAAATTAGTAGCAGTTTTATTTACCTCACATTCTTATTTTCTCATCCTAATAAAATCTTTTCAATAATTATACTGCTGAGTTACAGAAAATGCCTTCTGGTAAAGCACAATGCTGCCTTAAAATTGTGCTTTCAGTTTTTATCATTATTAAAAAATACAACTTCATAGAGGGTTGAGTAGTGGACCATTGCCTTCCACAACTGCAGAGTGTGTCATTCATGTCCTAGTCTATGTGACATTCCTTTCCCACCCCACTTGCTCTGTGCAGTGTGAAGGCTACTTTGCCGTATGTGAAGGGCTTGGTTGAATAATAATTTTAGACACCATATAGAAATCTAGTTGGTGGGCCTTATCAGTCTTTTGGGTTGATATATACTTTAAAATTTTATAGTAGATTTGGGGCCCAAGATATAATAAGTTCAAAGAAGTTACCTATATATATCTTCTTTAATTTGTTAGTCAAGAGATTAATACCTCATCATATCTCCTTTGGGATTCTGCTTGAGCTAATGCCTCTGATGTTATTTAATCTTTAGGCATATCCAGCTTCACATCGATGAGGTTTAGAACACGCTACCCCAAAATATGACACCTTGGGATATTGAATATTTTAAGCTGAAAGAATTTGAGAAACAGCATGTACAGAAAAGATTTTCTGATCTTCCCCCCCGCAAGTAGATCGTAAGACCCCGTGTGTGGGAGGTGACTTCCTTATACCTGGAGGAAAGGAGCATCTCTGTCTCTGAAGACTGAGAGGACTCCGGATGTACAGGCCTTGCTAAGTTTCTCCCAGTTTACTACTTTTAGCTCATATCCTTTTGCCCTTTCACATTTTCCTACAACTTTTCATTTTTAAACAAACTGACTTATAAAAATGCTCAGGTTTAGCCTCTTCTTTAGGTCCTCATTTCCTATTCAAGTCTTCCATATCATGAAAACCATATTTAATATTATATTAAATATATAAAGTTATATATTATAAATACATTTGTATGCTTTTCTCTTGTGAATCTGCCTTTTGTCAGCCTAATTTACAGAGCCCCCACTGAACCTAGAAGGGTAGTAGGAAAAATAATTTTTTCTGCTATGATAACAGTCTGAAAAATCTTTCTGGAGCTTGTATAAGGAAAAGTATCTAACCCTAGAAACGTCTAGAAAATATTTAGAAATTATTTCTAAATACAGTAGGAAAGTTGAGATTAAAAAATTAAGGCTTCAATCAATTGACAAGATTAATAGTTAACATCAATTTCATAAAAAATCAAAACCACTTCTGGATTTTGAATTTAGAAAGCTGTTATGGCTTTTCACTGCTTTACTTTGTAAAAGGCAAAATAGATTTTTCTACATATTTAGGTTTTTGAAATAGTCTTATAATGCATGTGTCATCCCAGAGTACATTTTTATTGCTTAATTATGAATTGAATTTTAATGGAAACAACATAACTTTCATTTGAAATTCAGTGAACTGTGCCATTACAAATAAGATTGAAATAAGATCATTTAGTTGTATTTTAAATGAAAAGAATAGGAAAGGCATCTTCTGGGATTTCTGCTTTTAGAAATAAAAGTAAGAAATAACTAACTCTGACTGAAACTATCAGAGTTCTAGTAATTGTATTAAGGAGAAATAATGAGCTTAGGAGCAAAAGTCATCTATTTTGTGGTAAATAGAGAATCCAAACTACAGATCTTCATGAAAAATAATAAGGATGTAAAATTTTAAAATGCTATTGAGTGAAGAACAGGTCAGTTCCTTAATGGAACATATCTTTAAATAAAATACAAAATAAAGAGAGGGTAAAACATGACTGCATGCTTGGATAGGTGCAGACAGTATTTACTATCGAGCTTTGGCTTAAAATATTGCATCTTGTTGACTAATTTCTTCAACTTACTTAAAGATGTTTGTCTTGGGCTGCTTTCTTGCTAATGCAAATGGACCTTTGTTTGTTTGTTTGTTTTTGGAAAATCAAAATAGTAAATACAGAGTGTACATAAAGGTAACTAGGGTACTGAGAAAAATTAAAGAAATGAAGCAAACAGTTTTTAGGAAAACACAGGAAACCAACACAGTTTTAGGACATACTAAGCTGGTGGGAATTTGGCATTACAATTTTGGAGAAAGTTGAAGGGCAGTGCAATGAGGTGTATCATCTGTGTGTCCATATGTCTTGAGTTCAGCAGATGCTGGGTGCAGAGATCGTAAATCTTCAGACGTTTTAAGAGTGAAATGACAGTCTTTTGATTAGAGCATGACATTGGTTTTTAAGATGAACTTGAAAATCTTAACAAAGGGCTGCTTTGTGTTCTTCAACTTCAACTTCTTTTTTTTTTTTTATTAAAGATTTTATTTATTTGACACAGAGAGACAGCAGGAGAGGGAACACAAGCAAGGGCAGTGTGAGAGGGAGAAGCAGGCTTCCCGCCCAGCAGGGAGCCCGATATGGGGCTTGATCCCAGGACCCCTGGGATCATGCCCTGAACCGAAGGCAGATGCTTAACCGACTGAGCCACCCAGGTGCCCCCATGTTCTTCAACTTCTAATAAAAACCTGCTCCATGACAGCCTCAGAATCTAACTGACCAAACAAGCTCTTACAAAAATGCCACTTGTGTTGGAACTCAGATCCCTGATTATGGATCAAGTGTTTTAAAGAAGCTAACATAGAGAGAGAAGGAGCAAATGGGAGAAAAGGAAGAGAGAAGAATATAAATGAGAAAAAGCAAAGGTCAGAAAGAAAAACCAAATATATGCCAATGATGAAAATAAATCCTGTCAGTTAGATAGTAAGTGTATAGTCTCCATAAAAACAAATGACAAAAAAACCGACAGTACATGCCTGGAAAAATAGAATCAGAAGAATTCAATTTCTTGAATCAAAAAAAAATGGAGTATATTCTTTTGTTTATTGTAATTTATCACTAATCAAATTTTATTGTTGATTCCAAACCTATTACATTCTCTAAAATGAATCCTGCCTTATTTAATTAGTAGACACAGAATAAATTTCTAGCATTTCCTAATAAATAAGGTAGTAAACCTAAGACCCAAGAGAATATTTTACCCTTATCAGTGCAATATTGAATTGTGTCCATTTTTATCTACAAAACTGGGCAAATTTCATGCTGCCAGGCTATCAAAGGAATGTTGAAGAGCCTTGTAGAGCAGGGATTTTTTTTTTTTTTTTTTGAGACATCAAGTACTGTGCATGGCATTTTGTGAACAGGAACATAAATAGTCACACTGGATCAGGAAATTGTCCCATCCAGCTTCATATGACTCCTTTGGTAACAGCACTGTAACCATGTCAGCTATTTTCCATTTTGTTGACATTATGTCATCATACTGACTTATGCTTGTATTGGCCGTGTCCTTTCTCTGATGCCATCTCCCATGGATCCTTTCCTGGTAACGAGCATAGAGACCTTGTCTATTTCATCCACTATTGTATTCCCAGCCTTGCTTGTATTCCCTACCCTTTGGTTATGTATGCTTATTGATCACTTCTTTTCTTACAGGAAAGTTATTTAAAAATGCATCCTAACAAGAACACAGTATACTCCTTCAGTGCAGGATATGTCTGAACTCAGCTTCACATTTATTCACTGCTTTTAGCACAATGCCTTGCACATAACTGATGGTTTTATGTGTAGGTTGAATGATGAACTTCATGAACTTTAATGAATCATTATTTGCCATCTAGGAACTTACCCAAAGCTTTGGGAACTCATAGGTAGTTGTATGGTGCCACAGGGTGGAGGGGAAAACAACTGAATTGCTACAAAGTTATAGCTTGGCCACCATCGGGCACTATGCCTTCTCCCCTCTTTGATTCTTGAGAGTGCAAGAGAGTCTGCCCTTGTGTTTTTGGCAATTCAGAGGGGATCTTTTTCAGAAGTAACTTAATTATGATGAGTACAAATTTCAGTGGATAGAGTGGACCAGTGAGCAGAGAGAAAGGTAAAGAAATCTAAATTATAAGAAAATTATAAGAATTGTAGAATGTTATGGGGCAATTTACAGGGTCATAGAGGCAAACTCAGATCAAGGTGGTTAACTGTTTCATGTTCACTGTGCAGAAAAAAAGTAGAGTAGGCCTGAGATTGCCTATTCTTGGAAAAGCCTGCTTGCAAGGTTGGCCCTTCTAGTGTTCTTTGGGAATTTGGCTAGTAATGGTACCCTGGACTGATTGAAAACTTTCCCTAAATAAAAATGGTGGCTTACAGTGCCTAAAATATGCAAAGAATGTGTTTATGCTTGCCTTCTGGGAGTCCAGAATTTTGGTACACGCCTACATAGCAGCCCCCAGTAAAGACAATTGGTAGTGTCTCTAGTAGATAACACTTCTTATTTACTGTCACAACTTGTTGCTAGAAGAATTAAGCACATCCTGGGAGGGGACTCGTGGAGTTTTATACCTGGTTTGACCCAGACTTCTCCCATGCACTTATTCCCTTTGTTGATTTTGCTTTCTATCCTTTCATTGCAATAAATCTCAGCTGTGAGTACAACTATATGCTGAGTCCTGTTAGATCTAGCAAATCATAGAACCTGTGGTGGTCTTGAGTGGCACATCCACTATGTAGGACCCAGTCCAGCTAATGTCTTGAGCCAATCCTGGCCAGGGCTGCAGGCTACCAGAAGGCTCATCACCATCAATCAATAGGGGTGCAGGTGGCCTTTTTGCCTTAGACCAGTATGTGGTCAGCTGGTATGAATCCAAGGTTCATGTGTGCCTATAATGTGTGGGTATGTTTTTTCACTATATTTTAAAATTAATTTCTGCTTATATAATGTGGTCTTTAAAAGCATGTGCTCTGAGTTGGGCTGTCAAAGTTTTAATTCCACCTTTGGCACTTCCTAGCAGTAGGACTTTGTGTACCTTACTTAACTGTTGTGCATCAGCTGTAAGATAATGATAATAATAAAACTTACTTTGATAGACTCTTGCCAGGCTTACATGAGATAAAGTTAGGTGCCGATTCTTTTGACTTGGTTCAGTGGTTTTACATTTTGACCATTTCCTGAGGTTAGTAGTGTAAGGTTGGGCTCTTCTATTAGTTGCAGACCTGGTGATATATTCTTCACTCTGTTGACTTTGGGTTAGTTGTGTTTTGGAAAGCAGGTTTTGCAAGCCTGTGTCCATGATGCCATTTTTCCCGGAAATAAATTTACTTTTAAATGTTCAAAATTGATACCATAAATGGAACCACAAGATGCTGAGATTTAGTCTTATTTATTTTTTCAGAGAAGATTTTTATTTTATTTATCTTTTTATTATGTTCAGTTAGCCAGCATATAGCACATCATTAGTTTTTGCTGTGGTGTTCAACAGTTCATTAGTTGTGTATAACACCTAGCGCTCATCACATTGCTTATGTATTTTTCTTAGTTCATGAGTAGCAGGAAAACACTTGAAAATAGTAGAAAACATCAACAGTGCAAGTAAGTAAGTAAATAAAATTTCACTGAGCACCTACTACCTACTATTATCTTGGTAACTACTTGCACTAATTCATCTTATTCTTCCAACACCACTTTATAATATGGTTGTTAATATCCAGTTTTGATTATGAGGACCCTAAACCATAGAGAAGTTGAATCCAAAAACCACATTAATGTAGCCACGAAGTCGCAGAACTGGGATTCAAACACAGGATTTTTTATTTTAAGGACTACTGTGCAAGTATTATGGTGTCTTATTATGAAAAAACATAGTGAAAGTACTAATTATGAAAAATGAAAATTAGGGGATGAAGAAGACGACTCCTATGTTTACTATATATGCTTCTTTGAAAGCGTATTTGGCCACATAAACATGGCCAAAGTAGTCGTACTTTTTGAGATTTCTGTAGCAGAATTTATTGTGGTTTCTATGGCTTCATTTTTATCATCATCATAGACTTTTGAAATCTAACACCGTAACTGTAACTTCCCTACCCTTTGTATATTGGTAGATTTCTGTATTTGCTCTGAACATTTCCTTTTCAGTATCTGCAGGAAAAATAGCTCTTAGCTGTGTCCTCAGACTGCATTTTGGGGTCAAAATCTAAAGATTATCTAGCAGTAGCAACTCTTAAAAACATCTTCCCAACACTAAGGACTAAGCTGGTTTTCTGCTGTATGATATAGTTAATTTTAATAAGATAAATTTATATCTTTGTAACACTTAAAAAACAATTTTTAAATTAGTAAATGCCAATGTTCTGTTCTTTTCCTTTTTTTTAAAAGTAGTGTTTTTGGTTTTATCAGAACCATTTCAAGAGCCATACCAACCAAAAGATTTTTACCTATGCCAATCCGTGAAGAAATTGTCTTATAAAGATTTAGGGAGATCTAAAGCCTAACAAGGAACATTTTCATCAAGTAGCATATTTCTTGCAAATTTGAGTCCTTCAGATTTCTAGTAATTATTATTTTAAAAGTAATTTTGTTTTGTAAACTTGAAAATAAATTATGATTTCCACCTCTCAAATACTATCTTAGACTACTAGTGTCACTGTTTTGAGAGTTTTTTCATGTTTAGAACTGTATCTTATTTACATCTGTATTCTTGCAACCTGTTTCAGTGACTGGGTGCTGAGTGCATAGTCTAAAATACTAAATTGTTCCTCGGATTGTTTTTTCCTTGATCATTGTATCTATACCTGAGTAGCTTTTATTTAATAGCTATTTTGCACTTTTCTAGCTACTTTGGACAGTTTCTGATATGTACAACAATAGATGTTTAAGCATTTAGACACATACGATATGATAGAATATAATGGTAATAAACCATTGGGAAGGCCAGTCCTGTTTTTACTTCACAGTAAAACATTGCTGTTTGGAATACCAGGTTCCTGGGACTTTCAAAAGTCCAGACTTGCTTTAGTGTCAACATAGCATGTGTGTGTTTGCTTGTGTGCATGTACACACACATACACGCAGATGCACACAACCAAACCAAACAATCCATCCAATCTTGGGCAGTGACAAAGTAATTCACAAAGGTGGGTGAGAATGTTACCCTCAAGGAGCTGACAGTCTAGAGGGGGAAACAGACTTATAACAGATCTTTGGTGGCAAAGTCTAACATTATTCAAGTAATGTAAGGGATTTTGGAAACAGGAAGATTGCCCAAAATTTCAGGGACTTTAGAAAAACAATTTTATTGAATATGAGACTCAAACTAGTAGATATTGGTTTTAATATTAGCAACTCAGTAGCTCGTTAACAACCTACAAGCCAAATCCTCTGCTTCAATTTACTCTTAAACTTTCAGTAGCTAGAAAGTGATATGAGAACAGATCACTCATCCCTTCCAGTGCTGGGGAAATAAAGAAGTGAGCTGGAATCTAGGTCAAGTGGTAATAAACTTGAAAGACTTAATAAAACTCGTAGGGCAACCGGGAATTTCTGTTGAACTCTGAGTAAGGCAGACCAAAACCTTTTCTGTATTTCCTGTAATCAAAATTTTCAGTAACATAGAAAGTTAAATATCTCTTGGTTTCTGCTTCTTCGTCCTGAAATAATTTTCTGCTTGTCTATGCTTTTCTGCAGTATTAGAATTATATGGCCTGTGCAGAAAATGGTAAAAATTGACACTTAAAAAATAAAATTAAATCATTTGGTCAACAAATACAGTGAGTGCTGAGATCAGGACAGTTGGAGGACCAAAGAAGTGCAGGAAAGCTCCCTGACTTCTTGGAGCTTACTGCCCATTTGGAATGGTAAGCCATTAAATGCTTGAACATTTTAGTAACAATGTATAAATTAAACAAGAGAACAATAGACTTGCTCCTAGAGGCAGCATGGATACAATTCCGTGATTATTAATCTTATGTATCAGCTTGGTTGGGTCACAGTACCCAGATATTTGGCCAAATATTATTCTAGATGTTTCTGTGAAGGTACTTCTTAGATGAGATTAACATTTAAATCAGTAGACTTTGAGTAAAGAATATTACCCTCCACAACGTGGGTGGGCCTTTTCTAATCAGTTGAAGGCCTTAATAGAAAAAGACTGACCTTCCCAGAAGAGGGGATTCTGCCAGCAGATGATCTTCTCTGGGTCTTCAGCATGCTGGCCTACCCTGCACACTTTGGACTTGCCAGACTCTAGTTGCTTAAGCCAATTCCATAGAATAAATCTGTTTCTCTCTCTACATGCATATACAGCTCTAGTTTGTTTCTCTGTAGAGTGGTGACTAGTACAGTACTAATAACAGTTGAGTGCTGTGATTTGAGTGGAAAAAAATTAGCTGAAAGTCTGAGTGTCATATATATTTTGCTTCTTTTTCCCCACATTTAATCTTTCTTCCTAAATGATGAGATCCTAGAGGTCAGTGCAAACAGTATCAAAGGGCTGGTTTGGATAAAGACATTGAGGGAGAATAACCTTTAATTCCTATGTTTAAGGCAGTCAGAAATTAGAAAAAAAGCTCCACTTCTCATATGGATTTTGCTGTTGACTGGTTATTAGGAGGCTTTTTAGAGACAATAGGCAGTCCTGTGGAAAACGTTAGATGAGAAGTCTAGACTTCACTCTCTGAGAGCTGCAAGGCGTTATACAAATTGCCCTATGTCAACATGCCTCTGTTTCTGCTTCTAGATGAAGTAAGATAACAGAAGTTCATGAACCCACCAAAGGAGGCAAAACTAATCTATGTGTTAAAAGTCCAAATAGTGGTTATGCTTAAAAATTTTTTTTTAAAAAATTTAAGTCCAGTGTAGTTATGTTAGTTTCAGGTGTACAA
Source organism: Ailuropoda melanoleuca (assembly GCF_002007445.2). Classification (NCBI taxonomy): domain Eukaryota; kingdom Metazoa; phylum Chordata; class Mammalia; order Carnivora; family Ursidae; genus Ailuropoda; species Ailuropoda melanoleuca. Next base: position 90,275,568 of record NC_048227.1, on the reverse strand, counting down.
TATAGTGATTCCGTATATTACACAGTGCTCATCAAGGTAAGTGTACTTTTAATCCTCTTCGCCTGTTTTACCCATTCCCCACCCACCTCCCCTCTGTTCTCTATTTTTAAAAGTCTGTGTTTTGGTTTGTGTCTCTTTTTTTCCTTTGTTCATTTGTTTTGTTTCTTAAATTTCACATATGTGTGGAATCATATGGTATTTTTTTTTGGCTTATTTCACTTAGCATTATATTCTCTAGATCCATTCATGTTGTTGCAAATGGCAAGATTCATATATTGATGGACACATGGGCTGCTTTCATAATTTGGCTGTTGTATGTATGTATGTATGTATGTATGTATGTATTTATTTATAAAGATTTATTTATTTATTTGAGAGAAAGAGAAAGCACAAGCAGGTGGAGTGTCAAAGGGAAAGGGAGAAGCAGACTCCCCACTGAGCAAGGAGCCTGACATGGGGCTCGATCCCTAAGATCATAACCTGAGCCAGAGGGAGACACTTAATGACTGAGCCACCCAGGCACCCCTGGTTTTTTTTTTTTTTTAAGATTTTATTTCTAAGTCATCTCTACACACCGCATGTGGCTTGAACTCACAACCCCAGGATCAGGAGTCTCACTTTCTACCATCTGAGCCAGCCTGGCGCCCCTCATTTGGCTGCTGGAAGTCATGCTGCAATAACCATAGAGGTGCACACAGCCTTTTGAATTAGTGTTTGCATATTCTTAGCCTGAATACCTAGTAGTGCAATGACTGGATCATAGGGTAGCTCTATTTTTAACTTTTTGCAGGAGCTCTGTACTGTCTTCCACAGCGGCTGCACCAGTGCACGGGGGTTTCTTTTTCTCCACATCCTCGCCAACATTTGTTGTTTTTTGTATTTTTGAGTTTAGCCATTCTGATAGGTGTGAGGTGATATCTCACCATGGTTTTCATTTGCATTTCCCTGATGGTGGCTGATGCTGAGCCTCTTTTCATGTGTCTGTTGGCCACTTTGAAGAAATGTCTGTTCCTGTCTTCTGCCTATTTTTAAATTGGATTATTTTGGTTTTTTGGTGTTGAGTTGTATAAGTTTTTTTTTTTTTTTTTTTTTTAGATCATGAGCAGGGGGAGGGGCAGAGGGAGAGAGAGAATGTGGAGCAGGTTGCACTCTCAGCACAGAGCCTGATACAGGGCTTAATCTCAGGACACTGAAATCTTGACCTGAGCCGAAATTAATAGATGCTTAACTAACTGAGCTACCCAAGTGCCTCTGTATAAGTTCTTTATATATTTTGGATATTAATCCTCTAATGAATACATCATTTGCAAATATCTTCTCCCATTCTGTAGGTTGTATTTTAATTTTGTTGGTGGCTTACTTTTGCTGTGCAAGAACTTTTTATTTTGATGTAGTCCCAATAGTTTATTTTTGCTTTTGTTTCCCTTGCCTCAGGAGACATATCTAGAAAGAAACTATGGCCAGTGTCAGAGAAATTACTGCCGGTGCTGTCTTCTAGGATTTTTATGGCTTTAGGTCTTTCATTTAGGTCCTTCATCCATCTTGAGTTTATTTTTGTGTGTGGTGTAAGAAAGTGGTCCAGTTTCATTCTTTTGCATGTAGCTGTCCAGTTTTCCCAACACTGTTTGTTGAAGAGACTGTCTTTTTCCTATTGTGTGTCCTTGTCCCCTTTATAGAAGATTGACCATATAATTGTGGGTTTATTTCTGGGCTTTCTATTCTCTTCTATTGATCTGTGTGTCTGTTACTGTGCCAGTACCATACTGTCTTGATTACTACAGCTTTGTAATATAATTCAAAGTCCGGAATTGTGATACTTCCAGCTTTGTTTTTTCTTTTTCAAGATTACTTTGGCCATTCAGGGTCTTTTGTGGTTCCATACAAATTTTAGGATTGTTTGTTTTAGTTCTGTGAAAAATGCTGTTGGTATTTTGATAGGGATTGCCTTAAATGTGTAGATTGCTTTGGGTAATATAGACATTTTAACAATATTTGTAGTTTCAACCCATAAGCATGGAATGCCTGTTTCTTTGTGTCCTCTTCAATTTCTTTCATTAGTGTTTTATAGTTTTCAGAGTACAGGTCTTTCACCTCTTTGGTTAAGTTTATTCCTAGGAATTTTATTATTTTTGCTGCAATTGTAAATGGGATTGCTGTCTTATTTTCTCTTTCTGCTGCTTCATTATTGATGTATAGAAATGCAGTGGATTTCTGTACCTTGAATTTTGTATCCTGCAGCCTTACTGAATTCATTTATCAGTTCTAGTAGTTTTTTAGTGGAGTCTTTAGTGTTTTCTGTATATATAGTGTCATGTCACCTTCAAATAGTGGAAGTTTTACTTCTTTCTTACCTATCTGGATGCCTTTTATTCCTTTCTCTTGTCTGATTGCTGTGTCTAGGGCTTCCAATACTATGTTGAGTAAAAGTGGTGAAAAGAAGTGTCTTCTTGTTCCTGACCTTAGGGGAAACGCTCTCAGTTTTTCACAATTGAGTATGATGTTAGCTGTGGGTTTTCCATGTAAGGCCTTTATTATGTTGAGGTATATTCCCTTTAGATCTATTTTGTTGAGGGTTTTTATCATGAGTGGATGTTGTGCTTTGTCAAATGCTTTCTTTGTATCTATTGAAATGATCATGTGGTTTTTAAAAAAATTATTTAAATTCAATGTAATTAACATATGCTGTATTATTAATTTCAGAGGTAGAATTCAGTGATTCATCAGTTGCATACAATACCCAGTGCTTATTACTTCAAGTGCCCTTTATAATGTTCTTCACCCAGTTACCCCATCCTCTCCCCCACCTTCCCTCCAGTAACCCTCAGTTTGTTCCCTATAGTTAAGAGTGTCTTATGGTTTGTCTCCCTCTCTGTTTTCCTCTTATTTTATTTTTCCTTCCCTTCTCCTATGTTCATCTGTTTTGTTTCTTAAATTTCAGGTATGAGTGAAATCATATGTTATTTGGCTTTCTCTGACTGACTTATTTCACCTAGCATATAATACCCTCTTGTTCAACCCACGTTGGTGGAAATAGCAAGGTATCATTCTTTATGATGGCTGAGTAATATTCCATTATATAAATATACACATCTTCTTTATCCATTCATCTGTCAGTGGACATCTGGGCTCTTTCCATAGTTTGGCAATTGTGGACATTGCTGCTATAAACTTTGGGGTGCAAGTGCCCCTTCGAATCACTTGATCATATGGTTTTTGTCCTTTCTCTTATTGATGTAATGTATCAGGTTGATTGATTTGTGAATATGGAACTACCCTTGTATCCCAGGAATAAATCCCACTTGATCATGGTGAATGATTTTTTAAATTTTTTGTTGGATTTGATTTGCTAATGTTTTGTGGAGGATTTTTGCATCTGTGTTCATCAGAGATATTGGCCTGTAGTGCTCTTTTTTTGTTGTGTTTCTGTCTGGTTTTGGAATCAGGGTAATGCTGGCCTCAGAATGAATTTGGAAGTTTTCTTTCCTCTTGTACTTTTTGGAAAAGTTTGGTAGAATTTTCCTATGAAGCCATCTGGCTCTGAACTTTGGTTTGTTGGGAGTTTTTTGATCACTGATTCAATTTCATTGCTGGTAATCAGTCTGTTCACATTTTCTGTTTCTTACTGCTTCAGTTTGGTAGGTTATATATTTCTAGGAATTTACCCATTTCTTTTAGGTTGTCCAATTATTGGCATGTAATTTTTCATAATCTCTTACAATTCTTTGTATATCTGTGGTGTTGGTTATTTCTCCTCTTTCATTTGTGATTTTGTTTATTTGATTCCTCTTTCTTTCTTTTATCTTTTGTTTGATGCATGTGGCTAGAGGTTTATTAATTTTGTTGATCTTTTAAAAGAACCAGCTTCTGGTTTCATTGATGTGTTCTATTTATTTATTTATTTATTTATTTTGAGTTTCTAAATAATTTATTTCTGCTCTAATCTTTATTATTTCCTTTCTTCTGCTGGTTTTGGGTTCTGTGCATTTTTCATTTTCTAACTCCTTTAGCTATAAAATTAGATTGTTTGAGGCTTTTCTTGCTTCTTGAGGTAGGCCTATATTGTTATAAACTTCCTTCTTAGAACCGCTTTGGCTGCATCCCAAATATTTTGGACTGTTGTGTTTTCATTTTCATTTGTTTTACATGTATTTTTAATTTCCTCTTTGATTTCTGGGTTGACCCATTCACTGTCTAGTAGCATGTTATTTAATCTCCAAGTATTTATGCCCTTTCCAGATCTCTTATTGTGGCTGATGTTTAGTTTTAAAGCATTGTGGTCAGAAAAGATGCATGGTATGACTTTGATCTATTTGAATGTGCTGAGACTTATTTTGTGGCCTAATATATGATCCCTTCTTAAGGATGTTCTATATGTACTTGCAAAGAATGTGTAGTCTGCTGTTTTAGGGTGGAATGTTCTGAATTTATCTGTTAAGTCCATCTGGTCCAGTGTGTCATTCAAAGGTACTGTTTCCTTGTTGATTTTCTGTTTGGATGATCTGTCCATTGATGTATAACTAGGGTGTTAAAATCCCCTACTATTATTGTATTACTATCCATTAGTTCCTTTATGTTTGTCATTAACTTTTATGTATTTGGGTGCTCCCATGTTGGGTGCATAAAGATTTACAATTGTTATATCTTCTTGTTGGATTATCCCCTTTACTATTACATAGTGTTCTTCTTTGTCTTTTGATACAGTCTTTGTTTTAAAGTCTGTTTTACCCAATATAAGTATCACTACTCCAGCTTTCTTTTGAGTTCCATTTGCGTGATTATTTTTTCTCCATCCCCTCACTTTCAGTCTGCTTATACTTTAGGTCTGAAATGAGTCTCTCGTAGGCAACATATAGATGGGTCTTGTTTTTTTTTTTTTTTCTTTTTATCCCTTCCATCACCCTGTGTCTTTTGATTGGAGCATTTGGTCCATTTACATTACTTTGAATGGACTAAATGCTATTTACATCCAGAGTAATTATCAGTAGGTATTTATTGCCATTTTCTTACTTGTTTTGTGATTGGTTTTGTAGTTCTTCTCTGATCCTTTCTTCTCTGGCTCTTTTCTCTGATGGTTTGCTGCTTTTATTTAGTGCTATACTTGTATATCTTTCTCTTTATTTTTCAAGTGTCTGTTGCTGGTTTTTGATTTGTGGTTACCATTAGGTTTGTATATGACAAACCTAGGTTTGTATATGTCTGTCTATATTAAGTTGATGGTCACTCAAGTTTGAAGCTATTCTTTACTCTTCCCCTCTCTGCATTTTAGGTATATGGTGTCTTACTTTACATCCTCTTATTTTATGAGTTCTTTGACTGATTTTTATAGATATACTTATTTTTTCTGCTTTTGTGCTTCCCACTTATCTTACTTTTACTTATGGTCTTTCCTTTCCACGCAGACAGTACCCATTAACATTTATTGTAGGGCTGGTTTAGTCATCATGAACTCCTTTAGCTGTTGTTGTCTGGTAAACTCTCTCTTATTCTGAAAGATAGGATAACGGCTATGCTTGTAATGATTAGAATGGAGTAAGAAGAGAGTCTTCTAGGGTTTGTAGAAGTTCTGTTTCTGAATTTGGGTGCTGGCTATATGGTTATATTCAGTTTGTAAAAAGATTTATTGAGCAGTCTACTTATGTGTATTTTTAATGTATATTATTTTCAATAGAAAGTTTTTAAAAGTTTGTGTACTCAGTCTTGTAATTACTTAAAAAAATTAACAATGAAACAAATCCTAATGTGTTACAAAGATAAACAACCAAAATGACTTATTGCAACATTTCTCTTCAGTAGTTTCCATCAGAAAGTTAGGTTCCCGTTCAAAGTAAACAATTACGGATGGTAAAATAAAAGGCAGAGAAAAACATTTTTTTTTGAAGTCCATTAACTGATTTTCAGTAGATGCACTTAAATTGTGTTTAGATCTCTGGTACTGTACTTATTTTGCTGGTTGATGTTTATCTCAAGAATGTGATAGGCCAAATGGTTTTATTTGTGAAAGTGCTTTCTGATGTTTGCTAAAACATGTTGGAAAAGCCAACGTAATAGCACTATAGCTTTTTATAGGTCATAAAAGAAACAAATAAAGCCTCTTAAAAGTATATTTGAAGCTTCATGGGTCCTAGTCAGGAAATGGAATTATTTAGTGTTTCAATAAAGCCATGGGACCATCCTCCTTTTATGTACCGTAATTATCACACCAGCTTCCTACTTTTAATATCAATGAGAAGAGGATGGATAGAATTTTCACACCTGTAATTTGTGTTGGAAACAATAAAACATACATGAACATTTTCTACAGCTCCCTTTGACCTATTTAATAAAATAACAGAATCCCAAATTATGAAAAATTTTAAAAAAGCTCTTGAGTAGCTGAGGGGCATACTGTGGCAGGTGTGTTGGTCAGTAGGGTGGGTATCAGTATTACTCAGGGCTCTCAATCACTGCCAAACTCCCTCTTCTGTTGTGGTTATTTTATATTCATGACCATTCTTCTTCCTTTTCTTATGTAAATATAAAAAATCCACCACTTAATTCCTGATTCTCTTTGCTGGATAGAGAAGGCAATTCATTAATACATCACTCAGTATTTCTTGCTGCAGACATCCTGTGCATTGCTAGGCAGAGGTAAGGGCTCTCAGGGATGCTTCCTTTACATTGATAGAAACAGGTGTTCTCTTTTAGTTGTCGTCAGCTCCCTTCTGAGAATCTCGGATAAGTGGTCCAAATTACGTCTAAGAGGAAAATTCGCCCAAGCATAATTACTTTTCATCAGGGTGCCACAAATAATGAAAAGAACAGAAAACTGAAAGTATATTGTAGTCTACTTAATCACCATCATTTTAAAAAGCTGGTGTTGAATTCCTTACTTCAAGGCAAATTGTATAGCTTTGGTGGAAAATTAGGCATATTTTCTAAACACTAAATTATGTTTCTTCTAATTCACATTTGGCTAAGAAAAGCTGGCTAGTCTTTGTAGCAACGGAATATAAGAGATAAGGTCTGCAGCTGCCATTTCAAACAGTGCCTTTTTTGTGTATTCCTTAATAGCTTCCTGTGTTTTTATTCATATTGAATGAATCTCTTTCTTTATCTTTCTTGGTAGGACAAATTTCATCAGGGCTGCCGTCTATGCAGGATGTAGGCAGATGCCTTATATCACCTTGCCCCTCCATCTCCTATATCCCTCACCCCCACCGAAGAGTGGAACTTGTGGAGAGCAAGAGATTATTAATATGGGTAGAAATTTTGCCCAGTGATAAACAACTATCTAGCATCATGCCTAAGAAATCCTGAATTTTAGATAGCATCAGAATTTTAGATTGCATCTCTCTGCACTTAAGACAAGTTCTAGAACTGAAAATCTTCAGTTGATGCATGATGGAAAATCTGAGACCAAAAACCTGGGTGTGACTATAAACTCAACCATTGATTAGATATGGGGAAGTTGCTTAAACTTTGCATAGCTTGGTTTATTCATCTATAAAATTAGGATAATAATGCTTATCCTATAAGAATCAAAGAGCCTTAAAAATTCTTTTTCCCCCCAAGACTGTACTTGATTAATAGTAGTAATTATAAACAAAAGGTAACATTTTGGGGAGGGTGTGTAGACTTTTGGGGAGATGGTGGGACAAAGTGCCTATCATACATTAGCACCTTCAACCAGGGTGAAGGCCTTCAGGTCACCTTCTGCTTTCCCAGTTGCGTTCTGTTTGTTTCCCATCAGCAGCTCTTCTTCTGTGATCCTTGCTGTTTATCCTTTCCAGCCAATTATGGAGAGCCTCTCACCGTCATAGCCACTCTCTCTTTCCTTCCCACATTGATCAATGTTTCCAAATGGGTTGATGGACTAGAAATGCCCATTCATAAAATGAGATTTGTCTTGATGATTAAGTTACTCTGGGCAGAGCTATGGGCTCCCCAATACATTATATATGTAAGGCAGGATCGGCAAGCTTTTCTGTAAGGGGTTGGGCAGTATGTATTTTAGGCTTGCTGGGTCGTATGGTTTCTGTGGCAGGTAGTCAGCTCTTTTGTTGTAATGTGAAAGTAGATCTAGGCAATATGTTATGAAACGAGCATTGCAGGGTTCCACTGAAACTATTTACAAAAAGCAGGTGGTGAGCTGGGTTTGGTCCATGGGCCATCGTTTTCTGGGTCTCCAAGACATAGAGATGAATCACACTGTACCAGAGTTTAAAGGGACACAACAACCGTGTAGTGCAGCTTTCCCAAAAATGTGCTCCATAGAGCATCAAATGTTCCCTGGTCAAATATATTTTTGAAATGCTATATGATTTTTCCCTTTCTTAGAGACTCACCAATGCATTAATATACTAAAGGCCCTGACTTTTTTCAGGGGTATAACATTAGTAATAGGAATGATAACTGATGCTTTAATAGGGCTTACTGTGTGCCTGGAATGGTTCTAAATGCTCTGACATGTATTATTTCATCTAATCTTCCTGTGAGATATAGAGTACTAATGCCATTTTATAGTTGATGAAATTGAGGCTCTGGCAGGTTAATAATGTGCCCAAGGTATAACAGAATTCGTGGAGCTGGGGTTTGAAGACAGGCAGCCTGACTTCACAATCTGTGTCCTTGGCCGCCCTCACCTCCACATAGCATCTGGACTTCGATGTGCAGTAAGTACCGTGTGAGCTGAGAAGGTGCTGCTTTACTCCAGTTCTCTCAGTTTATGCATTAGAAAAGTGAGGTCTAGAGATATTCCAGTGACTTTGCAAGGGTCACAAGCATAATTAATAACTGAGATAAGTCTACAAATCAATTAAATCACTGCTTGTCACTTGAAGAAATGCTTTAATTGATTCTTTATACAGACAGAAAATCCTTTTAAAAATACGTAATCACCTCTAATTTCCTTTTTCCAATTCAGGTTTTTATAGCCAGTTCCATTCTAGTGGGGTAAATATTTGATTTTTAAAAGGGAATTATTTTCACTTAAAAAAAAATGGGATAGGCAAATCTTTATATCCAGTTCTCACCTCTCTCTCAGGCTCTAAATCAGCATTCCCAAGACTCAGCGAAGAATCACTTGGGGTCCTTGGAAAAATTGATGCTGAGCCCCACCCCACAACCTTAGAAATTGGTTTTTTTTAATGTTATGTTAGTCACCATGCAGTACTTCATTAGTTTCTGATGTAGTGTTCTGTGATTCATTGTTTGTGTGTAACACCTAGTGCTCATTGCAATACATGCCTCCTTAATACCCATCACTGGGCTAACACATTCAGAAATTGTTGTTGTTGTTTTTTTTTTTTTAATTTATTTATTTATTTGAGAGAGAGCACATGCGTGAGAGGGAGTGGGGGGAGGTGCAGAAGAGAATCTTTAAGCAGACTCCCTGCTGAGTGCAGAGCCTGACATGGGGCGTGATCCCACAACCTATGAGATCATGACCTGAGCCAAAACCAAGAGTCAGATACTTAACCAACTGAGCCACCCAGGTGCCCTGAAATTCTGTTTTTTAATTTTCATAGTTTTAAAAAATTCAAAAAAAATTTTAAGCTTTTATTTATTTGAGAGAGAGAGAGAGAGCAAGCATGAGTAGGGGGAGGGGCAAAGGGAGAGAGAGAAGCAGATTTACTGATGAGTAGGGAACCCGACATGGGGCTCCATCCTAGGACCCTGGGATCGTGACCTGAGCCGAAGGCAGTCACTTAACTGCCTGAGCTACCCAGGGGACCCCGAAATTCTGTTTTGTTTTGTTTTTTTTTTAAAGATTTTATTTATTTATTTGACAGAGAGAGAGACAGCCAGTGAGAGAGGGAACACAAGCAGGGGGAGTGGGAGAGGAAGAAGCAGGCTCATAGCGGAGGAGGCTGATGTGGGGCTCAATCCCATAATGCCGGGATCACGCCCTGAGCCAAAGGCAGACGCTTAACGACTGTGCCACCCAGGCGTCCCTGAAATTCTGTTTTAATTGAGGATCTGGCCTAAGTATTTCTAAAGATGTTTCTAAGAGATTCTAGTATGTATCCAGGGTTGTGAATCACTGCTCTGGAATCACATTTGTTATTGTCTACTAAATTTGTCTATCTCCATTAACAGGTAACATTTAAAATACTACATGGAATGAAACAAAACTTATGTGGGCCATGGGTTGTAGTTAATAAAAATGTGACCACAGTCCAGGCATGAGTGGAACTCTATTATTGCAGATAAATTGTGGTGGTGGCTATAATATTCAATCAGTTTTATGTGAGTGGGACCTTTAGATTGACATGCATAACAGGAGAACCAGACTAAGACAACACTCAAGGATTCTGGTAGGTTGCTACAAGTCTGTATGGCTCAAATAGAGGCTGTTCCCTGCCTTTTATGTGGCTATTTAATGCCTGGGACTTATGGTGGAAGAAACAAGTTACGTTGGAGGATTAGGTTTTGCCACCATTCTTCAACTACTTACACACATAATCATTTATGATAGGAGACTTTAGAAGTCATGTGTAGTAGGGGAGTTTAGCATAGAAGTAGACCATCTGTGAGATCAAATGGGATTGAAATGATCAGGACTTGAGATGGTCTAACTACTACTATCAAACAGTAAATTTGTCTTTAAGTTCTCTGGTAATAAAGGCAAAAAAGGCAACATGTTAAGGGGCATAGTTTTATATTTTGGCTAAAAAACAACTTCCACATTTGCAGAGAAAAAATTTTTTTAAAACTATTTTCAACCAATAATTTAATACGTATATCTTTGGGATAACACAGATAAAATATCTTTACCACGATTTTGCAAAAGTCATACAAATGCTGATCAGTTGATGATAGTTGAATGAATCCTCATATAGTTGAATGAACCAACTATTGTGAGTAAGTAAAGACATTTCCATAGTGGTTCATTCACTCATTCATTTATTCATTCAGTCACCTGTTTGCTTTTACGTGCTAACAGTATACTGGATACACAGTTAAGTTCTGGGAACATGGTGCTCAGTAAGATCATTCTTGTTTCTCAAGGAGCTCACGGTACAGAGAAGGAAATGCTCAGTAAAACCAACATTTCAGAGTGAGAGAGGCTGGAGCTGGAAATAAAGGTGTGTGGTCATTTATTTATGTTATGGGGACACAAAGAAGTAGGAACTAACTGAAACTATGGGCCATCAGGGAAGACTGAATAGGCTTAATCAGATAGACAAGCACTGAAAATGCATTTCAAGAGGAAGAATAGCAGGTAAGCAGCAGACAAAGAATACAGGGCATTCAGGAGAATTACAAATATCTCTCTTAAATTGGAGGTTGGGCTTCACATGGGGATGTGGAATCAGAGATGTTATGTAGGGGTCAGATTCCAAAGATCAGACCAAAGACTTACAGACTTTATATGGAAGTGATGGGTAGGCACCTGACTATCACTGCTCTAGAATCACATTTGTTATTGTCTACTAAATTTGTCTATCTCCATTAACAGGTAACATTTAAAATACTACATGGAATGAAACAAAACTTATGTGGGCCATGGGTTGTAATTAATAAAAATGTGACCACAGTCCAGGCATGAATGGAACTCTATTATTGCAGATAAATTGTGCCGGTGGCTATAATATTCAATCAGTTTTATGTGAGTGGGACCTTTAGATTGACATGCATAATGTAGACAGCTATTTAGGAGATTGACTTATATGGGTTAATGACTGTAAGAAAGGAAAGAGAGAAGAATTAAGTAAAGTTTCCTGGCTTAGATGTTTGGGCAGCTGTGGGATAATTTACAGAGACCAAGAACACTAGAGGAAAAGTCGGTTTGTAGATGGGAAGCAAAGAGTGGAAGACGGTGAAGATGAGGTCAGTTGGTACTTATGGGACGTTGGATGGAGGATTCTAGTAGGGCACTGAGGTCTGAGCTGGAGGCAACAGTTTTGGAATTCACCAGCATGTAGATGGCAGTTGTAGATGGCCGTGTATATTAGGGAGATGACTTACAGTCTGGAACTCTGCGAAACACTCACACTTAAAAGGCTTATAGAGGACACAGGATTTATGAAGGAGACAGAAGCATAGTAAAAAATAAACTGGGTGTGTGTGTGGTAATGGAAATGATCAATAGGATAAATGCTACCACCTAGGGATGTAATCTGGAACGGAGATAGAACTGAGATAGTAATACATTAAATTGTCTTTTGTATCAGTTTTGCTAGATGGGGCATGTTGGGTGTTGGACTTCTGACACCAGACTGACTTCTCTTAATGGGAGCCTATGGGTGGTTCATATTGCTTGAGGGACGTATACTTTAGATATCAGATATGTGTCGAAAGTTTGAAATCCAATCATTCTCCATACACTTAAGCCCAGTTGTAAATACAGAGTAAATATCTTCAGAATTCTTGAAAAAAATCTAAGCACTTGCATAGCACAAGGTGGAGATGACAATGTCCTGGGCTATGAAACATGGAAGAGGCAATTTTAGCTTAGAGAAGTTGAGGCCAGTTTCTGGCATTTAAGCACTTCAGTGAGTGCTCAGTGGAATGGACAATCTTAAATAAAACTGTATTGTGAAGGTCTTGCCAGAACAAATTAGCTGCCAATAGGAACATCATGTAACTGAATGCACTCTCTCCATGACTAAGGTTATTTAAGATTACCAATTTAAATATGACCATTTTGGTTTGGGTATGATTGGGACTTAGCCTGTTTGTGAATTGTATTAGACTCCATGTCTGTTTAAGATCTTTCCTAGTTAGGGATAACATAAGGAGATGAAGTGTCACTAATTCCTGGCCTCTTTTCCCATAGCTACGGATCTTCAGGATCTCTGGGTAACTTAAAACAGAGGCCTTTTTGATTTGCATATCCTTAGGAGGGTTTAATGGCTATCATGCCTTCTCGATATACATTGTGAAATGTACTGTTATGTGCCCTGACTTCAGGCTGAATGAAAGAAGCAAAATGTCCCAGGGATTTTGTAGGTCTCAACATTAGAATATTTGTGGTTTAACATCTCTCCTGTTCTTACTGTCCTAACTACTAGCATCTCATAGGGGAAGAGGAGGTGTTTTTTTGTTTGTCCTTCTGGAACCTTACCTAATTTCTAACACCCCTGGCTGCAACACTGCTAATGGCCTCAGAGTTTTCAATCATTTAATTCCCTTGGTACCCCATCAATTTCAAGTCTTATGTGAATTTTCCCTGATTTTCAGCATCTTATTTGTAAAAAATCTCCAACTACTTTTTTTTTTTTTAAAGATTTTATTTATTTATTTGACAGAGATAGAGACAGCCAGCGAGAGAGGGAACACAAGCAGGGGGAGTGGGAGAGGAAGAAGCAGGCTCATAGCAGAGGAGCCTGATGTGGGGCTCGATCCCATAACGCTGGGATCACGCCCTGAGCCGAAGGCAGACGCTCAACCGCTGTGCCACCCAGGCGCCCCTCCAACTACTTTTTAAAAAGATAGCACAAAAGGAAATTGTAGGTCTTTCTCGAGAAGCTGATGAGCACTGTAAAAAAGGAGAAAAGAGGAATGTTTTAGAGCCAAGGAATGTTGTTGCATAAGGCAGTCATTTGGCTTCTTGCAGGTTCTTCACTGGAAAATCAAGAAAGAGGGCTAAAGAGATCTTAAAATGTTCTGTAATTAGAATGTAAAAAATAGCATTCTCTCTGCATGGTTAATAGTAGGCCTCTAATACTAGCATCAGTAGTAGAGAGAAAATGCTCGTCTTTCTGTTTGTTCTAGCAGGACAGTCTTCTTTTACTTGCTCATCAGTGTGCCTGAATACTGATGTGCTGAGTACTGAATTGTGAACCATTGGTAGTAAACCATGGTAGTGAACCATTGTGATATATAATAAAATAATGATCGTATTTAGACTGAGTACCATTCGTAGAGTACTCCTTGCTACAAGGGCCAGCAGCCTTGGTACTACCGGGGAGCTTGTGAAAATGCAGAATCTTAGGCTCCATCCCAGATTTACCGAATCACTATCTGCATCTTTTTTTTTTTTTTAAAGTGACTATGGGTTGAGAATTTTTTATAAAGATTTTTTATTTATTTGACAGAGATAGAGACAGCCAGCGAGAGAGGGAACACAAGCAGGGGGAGTGGGAGAGGAAGAAGCAGGCTCATAGCAGAAGAGCCTGATGTGGGGCTCGATCCCAGAACGCTGGGATCACGCCCTGAGCCGAAGGCAGACGCTTAACCGCTGTGCCACCCAGGCGCTCCCACTATCTGCATCTTAAGCTGATCCCCAGATGATGCATCTCCACATTAATTTTTGAGAAGCTCTGGTCTAGATGAATAATAGTCGTACAACTACCCTACGCTTTTTTTTTTTTTTTGGGTCAAGAAAACTATAGTGAAAACACCTATTGTGTTCAAAGTACTGAATAGAATTTTTTTCATGCTAGGAATTCCTTGTATTTTAATTAATCAGATGATTGGTTGGCAATGAAGAATTACTGTAAAAAAGAAGAAAAATGAGTTTTTTTCATTTGCTGTCATGTGTTTTAAATTCTTTTTTTGTTCTAGAGCTGAAATAAAGACCCACAGGAATAAAAAAATAAATTTTAATAATATCTCTTTCGTGAATTGATTAAATAAATCAGTTTCCTGTGTACCACTTTGTCTACAGTGGATATTTCCTTGATATGAGATAAATCTAGTTGATGGTCAACTCTTTCTGAGTACGTTCTTACATCAATAAAAACCCTATGTTACTAACATTTTTTAATGGAAATAATGATTTGAATGGAAAACTGAAAGGAAGCTTCAGTAGTTTGATATCATCAAGCCTGTAAGCATGTGGATACCATTAGTATAATGCCTGGTATATAAAATGTTGGTTAGTCTGAAACTTGTAAAAATACATAGTAAACAAACTTAAAGAGCTGTAGGCTTCACTGAAGGCAGACCTGGTTAAGAAACTGTAGATTATAATATCACATTAGTGAACTTGGAGTCATTTTTGAATTTTCACTTTCCCTCCACTCTTTCATCTAATTCATGTGCAAATCCTGCTGGTTCTACGGCTAAAGTACATTTTGAGTTAATCTACTTTTCTCTATCTGCACCAATAGCTGTATTCCAAGCCATCATTATCCCAAAGGTCTTCCTTTTTCCTCTATAGTTTCTGCTCTATCTTCTACTCAATCCATTTTCCACTAATAGCTAGAGTCACCCTTTATTTTTTCTTTTTTTTATTACAATATTTTTTTATTATGTTAGTCACCATACAGTACATCCCTGGTTTTTGATGTAAAGTTCGATGATTCATTAGTTGCGTATAACACCCAGAAAAATGCTAAAACAAGTCCATGTAACTCCTCTACTTAAAAATCTGTTACTGCTCTTTCACAGTATAAATATACTGTTATACAAATTCCCTAGCACGTCAGTGAGGCCTGACAGAGTCTTCTCACTCTAACTCATGCCATGCTCCTTTCTTGCTCTTTCTAGGCTTCTCTCAGTTCCTAAAGTCTGCCTCACTCTTTCTCGCCATAAGAACATTGAATGTCTCACTCCTTTTCCCACAACAGGTCTCGGTTTTAATGTCACCTTTTCAGGGAGGACCTTCCTGACTGTCTTATCTGAAGTCTAGCTTTCCTGTGATTCTCTGTTTTAACTCCCTGTTTATATCCTCAGTAGCACATTACAAATAAATTTTATACATTTTGCATATTTATTCGCTCACTGACTGTCTTCCTCAAAGAATGTGACTTACCTGAGGGCATACCTTGACTGCCTTGCTCACCATGGATTGTTGAATGCCTGGCAAAAAGCAGCCATCCTTACGTATTTGTTAAATAGATGGAATGACTTTAAAACAAATACAGACAAAAAATATTACATTTAATTTTTAATTACTTCCTTGATCTTCAGTGGTTCCTAGTTCATTATGCAAGTGATTAATTTTAAACAAATCCTTTCAAGTTCATTATGTGAGAAAGTATTAAACGTGACATTTTAAGCTTTCAAGGAGTGCTCAGCATTGGAAACAAAAGTAACATGCCAAGAGGCTATTCTAATAGAACATTTTGTTGAAATTTGTATCACAGTAACCAACCGAGGCTGCTTAGCCTAGTTATTTGCCTCAGTCTTTGTGTGACTTTAAGAAAGTGAAGTATGCCATTTGCTTTAATTATTGCTATAATCTGTCAATGTGGCATATAAACTGAATTTCAGGGCAACAAATGCTCAAAAACCAAGAAAGCCAAACTCTCTTGGACTCAATCTTTTTTTTTTTTTTTTTTAAAGATTTTGTCTATTTATTTGAGAGACAGCATGAGAGAGAACATGAGTGGGGTGAGGGACATAGGGAGAAGAAGACCCCCCCCCCCCCCCCCCCNAAAACCCCCCCCCCCCCCCCACTGAGCAGAGAGCCTGACACAGGGCTTGATTCATGGACTTTGGGATCATGACGTGAGCCTAAGGCAGATGCTTAACTGACTGAGCCACCCTTGGACTCAGAATCTTAAGTTGTGAGTCTGAAGACCGTGCTCTTACGTATTTCAGGTGATTCTCCATTGAAATCCATTCTCTGAAAGCCAAGCAAAGAGGTCCAAGACTGTATTGTATTTCTTAAAACTAGGTATCTAGTTCTAAAGTTCAGAACTTTAGAACTGAGTTATTAGATTAAGAAGGAAGCCCAAATAGCACAACCAGGGGCCTGATGATCTCATCTGCCATGTTGGAGATGCTCAAGTGATGGACTGAAGGACATGAGTCAAGGAATGAGAGTGGGGGTAGTAGTCCTATTGTATAAGAGGACAACTGGGATGCCACAATCAAAAAAGTTAATTGTGGAATTTGAGAGATCAGGATGAAAGGTGAAAAATATCTATTAAAGTGTTTTACTTTGGTATCCCTGATGTGTGGATATTGGAAGAATCTGGATGATTGGATTTATATATTTTAAGTCTGCATGTTTAGACTTTGTATTAGTTAGGGGCTGTGCTAACGAAGTGCCACAAACTGGGGTGGCTTTTAAACAACAGAAAATTATTTTCTCAGTTCCGGAGGCTAAAAGTTCAGGATCAATGTGTTTACAGGGTTGATTCATTCTGAGGGCTTCGAGAGAGGGATCTATTCCAAGCCCTTCTCCTTGCCTTGTAGACAGCTGTCTTCTTTTATCCTCACATCATCTTCTCTCTGTATGTGTCTGTGTCCGTATTTCCCCTTATAAGAATGACAGGCATACTGGATTAGAGTGTACACTAATGGCTTCATTTTAACCTGATTACCTCTGTAGAGACCCTGTCTCCAAGTGAGGTCCCATGTAAGGTGCTGGGGGTAGGACTTCAACATGGAAATTTTGGGGAAATGCAAGTCAACCTGTAACAGACCTTAATAATTATTATATGGCATTTTTAATATAGAAAATAAAAACATATGTCAAAAATATTTGCTTCATGGGGCACCTGGGTGGCACAGCAGTTAAGCATCTGTCTTCGGCTCAGGGCGTGATCCCAGCGTTATGGGATCGGGCCCCACATCAGGCTCCTCCGCTATGAGCCTGCTTCTTCTTCTCCCACTCCCCCTGCTTGTGTTCCCTCTCTCGCTGGCTGTCTCTATCTCTGTCAAATAAATAAATAAAATCTTTAAAAAAAAATTTGCTTCATGTGGCTATAAACTATAGCACATCCCCCCCCAAAATCTAAGAAACTAATTTTACCTGTGGAAATTAGCATGTGCTGTCTATATACTATAGTCTATAACCTATAAGCTAACTATGAGAAGACAGTTTTTTAAATGAAGAAATTGGTATCACTCTCTAAATTGAAATTTGTCTTTGTGCAGTCATTCAGCCTTAAGTGGAGTCTTTGGGGAGAAGTTTGGTATTAATAACATAACTCTTAACATTAGAAGACGGATTTTTAGCAGAAGGATTTACATGTTCTAATGAAGCTTAGAGCTTACTGGAGGTTGATTTTAACGTTTTTCTTGCTTTCCCACTAATGAGATCTAAATGACAGGACTGATAGACTTTTTTTCCTTTACCCATTATTTAAAAGCCAGATCACATTTTAATTTCACATTGAATTGCCCATAAAATATTAAATAAGGTAAATGCAACAAAATTATCCAACTTAGGAAATGTGCTATTTTTTTTTTTTTGCTCCTAAATCGTTAATTGGGTTTTATAAAGAATCTCAGCAAAATCCATTTTTTCCTTCTTTGAAATGGAGCTGTGTTTTTATGGCTAGGAAGAAGGCATTGCCTTAGATAGTTGTGGTCTCTTGGGGTGATAAGAAATAAACAAATCCTATATTCATACCCTGATCCCATCATCCTGTGTTTCCTAACTTTTTTTCCTTATGGACAAAATATGATGCTAATTTTCACCTTCAGGAAAACGTTATTCTGCCATTTTTCAAGGCCATTAGTGGTAGAACTTGAGATGTGGAGTCCATACAATGGGCTTATTTGCTGATATCTTCTGTTTTTCCCACGCCCCCTCCTCCTGTCAAAACCTGGTGGTATTTTTTGCAAATGCTTGGATGCTCATTGTGTCTGATGTACTCAGTATTGCCAGTAAGGCCTTCTTTGACTGACAGCTGAGATGGAACAAGTGGGCTTTGATTCATACACTTCACTTGCTGTTGTAACGTGCGCCCGGGCCGACAGGTGAAGCAAACAGTGTAGTATTGTGGTGGGATTACCTGGAACCACAAATCCAGATTCACCCAAATGAGTGAAATTGATTTTGATTTGCAGTCCAACAAAGTAAGGTTCCAGAATGTCAGCCATTCATTCCCCCTCCCCAACCGGCAACCCCCCCCACCCAGTCTTTGGCTAATATTGTAATATTACTAGGATAGGTTTTATTTAAATACAATTTTGTTGAATCATGGTGGCAATAGCCAAACTCAATAAACCTTTCATCTGCAAAAGTACATTCATTTTTTTGGCCAAAGTACATTCTTAATGAATATTGCTATATAAAATATTTGTCATGACTCAGAAGTAGATTTAGTTTTAACTTTTTAGAAGATGCTACCCATTAAACACATAGACACACATCGTCATAGCTACTCTTTCCTAACAGATAGTTTCCCATTCCACACTCTCTGTCTGGGAATCATTTTTAATCTTGAAAGTATTTTTGGAGAATGGTAAGGACCTAACTCTTATGTGAGTGTGTAGCGCTGAGCAATCCATGCCCTCCCATAGCCATATTTTTTGCTGCTATTGAAAAGTATTGAGATCTCTATACTAAATTTCTACATGTTTATTGGGATCGCCCAGGCTAGTGGTTTTAGAATCTGGCTGCATATGTAATATATATAACCTGGTTAATTTCTTGAAAAAAAAATCCACAGAATCATAGACCTCACTCCACAGCCACTTAATGACTACCTTGGACTAGATGTTGGTAATACAAGTTTTTATAAAACTCTTGTGGCTTGAATGCAAAGTCAGGTTTGGGAACTTCTGGGTTGACTGGGTGTCAATACCCATTAGGTGCAGTGGTTTCCTCTGACCTTTTCAGATAATCTATAGTTGAGCTGCCAGAAATCTGATGTAACTCATGACCAATAGTGAGCTGTTCATAAAGTAATTCTCTGGAAGTTTTACAGTATAGTTTATGATATAATTGTGAGCTATATATTTTTTATTTCATTATTATATCTTTGAAGTTTGGATGTCTTGCATTGAAACTACCTTTACAGAGAATTTTTATTCCGTAAATCCCATATTTCAACAAGCTTCTTTGTACCTTAAAAAGATCCCAATTTTTAAAATTGTTTAAAGTATCATTGATGCCAAAAGAAGATTAAAAGTAGGATGAGATGAGTAAAAATTGATTTTTAATGGTGTCAGATCCTTCTCTTTTGAATGGATAAGTACAAGTCTAATTACTATTTAGAAAGTACATCATGCATCTTATTACCTTCAATGTATCATGTAACCAGAAATATATCACCTATTATTTGAGACAACAAGCTGAAATAGGATGCATATAAAAGCACATTAGCTGTCTGAGGAAGCAGGAGCCATTGATTTGTGTGTTTCCAACAAACTCAGTCCTTTGGCTCCACATCTCATATAACGGTTCAGTACGATTTACTTTATAACCTTAATTCTCTATTCTTCAACACAGCACTTGTTTTCAGAATTTATCTTTAGTGATCTATCTCCTAGGTTCAGCACATCTTGCTTAACATATCAGGGATTTAAGAATTTATACTCATTTCTTAAATATGGACTCTGACTTGTGGCACTTTTAGAGGAAGAATTGTTATGAAAAAGTTAGAAATACCTGATTCAGAAGCTAGTGTTTATATGTGTGTGGGAAGTGTGTATTTCAAGGGCTTATTTCCATTAGAAACTTGATGTGGGAAATGTACCAACTTTGGGCCTGTTTCCCTTTGACTTGTTCTGAGTTCCCTGAGGTCCCCGGTTAGTAGAAATACACTTGAAGACCAGGGCTGAATGAGATGGTGGAGTAAATACCTTTCCCCCCCGCCCCCAGTAACACCGTGTGATTCTACATACTGACTCTGGTTTGGCATTCTGATTTCTTATTTTGTCTGATTTGCTCTTCGTGTGTATGTCCATGAACTGTTCTTTTGTCTTTATCCAAATCTTGCACGCCAGCCACTTCATTTGGCATTTATTCTCTAGCTACGTACCAAGTGCTATGCACTCAAAGAGTGCAGTATTCAGGAGAACTCTGGGTAAAGTCTGGAACTTAGCTTGCCTGTCGTGAATATTCATTTTAATATTTTGCCGGTCCACTTCAAAATTTTACCAATAAAAATCCATTGTAGTTCCAAAGGTTATATTTCTTGGTCATATCACTGGGCTGTCTACTGCCCTCTTTTCCAGCTCCGGATACTTCAGTATGTTCAGTTAAACCCCACAGCATGGTATGGCAGCCCACCACTGCTGCCCACTAGGCATCCAGCAGGGAACTGGAGGAGAAATCTTTAAGGGACAATGGAAGGAAGGATGGAGCATTTAGATAGAGCTGGTCCGGGCTCTCAACAGCCAGAGCGAGGGGCCAGTGACCCAGGGTGTGTGTCCTTTCCATTCCTGTGAAGACTGAATACTCAGCTAACAATATCCTGGTCAAACACATCTCTTGAGCACTCTAAAACTGTCCCTGCTAATGATTTGTCTGTCAGCCTACTGGCCTAATGGGATATCTGAGAATTCTGCAGGGTCAAGAATTAAGTGAAAGGCCTTTGGATCCCATGCTCGTCTTCACAACACCATTAAGTCTTTTCCATGTTTTAAATATTCTCTTTCTTTTAAATTTTATTGCCTTTATTTTTTCTGTAATCACCTTCAATAGCCCATAAGAAATGCTTAATAACCTATTAGACTTAGAGCCCAAGCAGCAGTAAAAAATTGGTTTATCTTCTCCTGGAGGGTAAGTAGGATTCAAGTTTTAGGTGATGCCAGATGTTGAAAGATATTTTCATTGAGGGTGGATAATACCCATATTTGTGGATTAGTCACTTGGCTTCTTACATTAGCATTAACGATGACAGCAACAACAGCCAAAAGGAAAAAAAAAAGGAACCAAAACACAAAAGCAAGCTAGATTTCATTTAAGAAAATAGGGTGAGTATTCTAAACTCTACAGCATTCTAAGAAGGATACACAGAACAATAGGAAAATTATCTGAATAATCAGGACAATACAAAATAACTAAAATAAGTAAACTATAACAACTAGACATAAACACTACTTGCATTTATTGTACATCCCCTGGTATCAGTCCCATTCAAATACCTTTTTTAATTGTATTTACCTTCTGCAAACTAGTTATTTTTAGACCCATTTTAGAGAGGAGCGCACCAAAGGCCTAGAGATGATAAATAACGTGGCCTAATGTCAGACAGTTATTACCAGTGCTTTAAAACTGATCATGTTATGATTGGCATTTTTTCTTGCTTGTGTCTAGTACCCTTTCCATTACACACCACTTCAAATGTTGTAGTGCTATTCAACTTTGTAATATTAGACTTTTGCTTCACTTTCTAGGTCTCTCTCTTTCTATACATACATACATACATACATATTTTAAAATATGACATGGAATACCGTATTATCAGAATGACATCACTGATGAGCCACAAACTGTGTCAGATACATTGGTCGTATTCCTGCCCCATATTCCCTTTCTTCCTACATATAGTAAGGAGTTCTATTCAACTTTATTCCCCTAAACCAGGGTTTCTTAATCACAGCATTACTGACATTTTGGCCTTGATAATCTTTGTTGTGGGAGCTGTGCTGTGCATTGTAGATGCTTAGCACCACCCCCGGTCTCAATCTACGAGGTGCCATCAGCACCACCCGATGTCATCCTCTAAAATGTCTCCATAATCATTGCCAAATATTGTCCCCAACTGAGAAGGACTGCTTTAAGCTCAATATGAAAGTAACTGAATAAAAGCGTAATCCCTGTGCTCAACTTCTTTCCTGCGCATTAGGGACTTCAAGGAATTAATTACTTCGGCATTGTATTAGAACAAGTCAGATTACACTGTGGGAACAAACAGTGTCAACATGGTTTAATTCAAGGAGCCGCTGGCTCTCCAGGGCAGCTGGCCTCCCAAGGTAGCTTACCGTTCTAAGCTACGTCGGTCTTCTAATGGCTCAGTATCCACATGTGCTTCCATGGTCATCGTAGCAGGGAAAGCCAGAGCATAGAGCATTGTGCACAATGTCCTAAATATGTCCTTCTGGAAGGGACACGTTACCTCAGCTCACTTGCTATCGACAGAAGTTAAGTCAGAGAGCTCTAACGTTCAGGCAGAGAAGTAGTTTAGTCCTCCATGCTTGAAAGAGGATAACTGGGAACACTGGTGAGCATCAAGCGATGTCTACCATCATCATTTATGAACTGTTGTCTGAGTGCTGTGTATTGAACCTAGTCAAGTTCTAGGTGACAAGATTCAGATAAAGTTGAAATAGAGTATTAGTTCTAGAGGAGCCCATTAGTTCTGGAGAGGATGTACACATGTGAAATAATCAGTGAGCAAGACAGTATATACCACCTGCAATAAGTTATAATAATTTACATTAAATTTATATATTATTTGGAAAATATTTGCATTTTTATGATGTTTGCATGGTATGTCTTTTGGGTTCTGGGGCCCGATTCCAATATGTGTGGGGGGAGGGGATTTCCCCATACATCCAACTAATTTTCTGGACACCAACTTGCTGTCTTACAATTCAACTTAATTCTGACCCTATCTACCTGGAGATATCATCAGCTTCTGCAAGTTAAGAGTTCAGTCCTATAAGACTCTCTCCTACTCTTCACTTCAGATGCCACATGCAAACAAGTTGTTACTGGTATTTCTGACCTACTGGTTATAAATCAGAGGTGCTATGACCCTTTCCTTTTTTGGGTTTGATTAATTTGATAGAGCAGTTCATAGAACTCAGGAAACATTTTACTAGATTACTGGCTTATTTTAAGAGGGTATAACTCAGGAACAGCCAGACGGCATAGATGCCCAGGGCAAGGAATGTGGGAAATGGCATAGAGCTTCTGTACCCTCCAAGGGAGCCCCACTCTTCCTGCATCGCCAACCTGGAAGCTCTTGGAATCCTGACCTTTTGTGTTTTATGGAAGCTTCGTTACATAGGGAAGATTGATTAAATCATTGGCCATTGGTGATTGGTTCAACCTCCAGCTCTCTCTCCTCCCGGAAGCCAAGGGGTGGGACTGAAAGTTCTGTCCTCCAGTCACAAAGTTGGTTCCCCTGACAACCAGCCCAATTGTAGGTGCTGTCCAAAAGTTACCTCGTTAAGGTAAAAAACGACACCTTTATGGCTCTTTTTACTCAGGAAACTGTGTTGGAAACTGAGATGAAGACCAAATACATATTTCTTATTATAAATCATAATATCACAGTATGTCTATCTGTTGTTTTTTTTCTTAATGTGCAATAAAATTTCATAAATCTTTCTGGTTAAAGGTATTCCTAGATGTTTTATAATTTTTTAAAATAGATTTTATTTATTTACTTGACAGAGAAGGAGAGACAGTGAGAGAGGGAATACAAGCAGGGGGAGTAGGAGAGATAGAAGCAGGCTTCCTGCTGAGCAGGGAGCCCGATGTGGGGCTTGATCTCAGGACCCTAGGATCATGACCTGAGCCAAAGGCAGACGCTTAATGACTAAGCCACCCAGGCACCCCAATATAATTTTGTTTTTATTTTTGAATGAGATTCACCTCCACTTCCCCATTTCTACCTGGCTATTGAAAGTACAGAGAAGAGCTGTTTGATTTTTGTACATTTTCCCTCATCCAGATATCTTAACACTTTTAATACTTCACATAGCTTTTGTAATTGAATCTTTTAGGGAGTGGTTCTCAAGGTTTTGCACTGAACTAGCAGCATCAGTATTGCGTGAGTCTTGTTAGAAGTCCAAATTATTGGACTCTCAACCCAAATCTACTGACTCAGAAACTTTGAGGGTTGGGTCCAGCCATTGGGATATTATAGAAACATGCTTGAAAAAATATTGACA
Source organism: Ailuropoda melanoleuca (assembly GCF_002007445.2). Lineage (NCBI taxonomy): Eukaryota > Metazoa > Chordata > Mammalia > Carnivora > Ursidae > Ailuropoda > Ailuropoda melanoleuca. The sequence continues at coordinate 90,251,106 of NC_048227.1, read as the reverse complement.
ACATTTTCTTTTTTTTTGTTTCAAATCTATTTCTTCTTAACTTACAGCATTAGATGAAACATATAGGACAATGTTGGGTACTAATGGATATAAGCTTGACTTTGATTTTGTTTAAAAGAATACTGTTGTTTGTTAGTTTCTGGTGTTTAAAAGTTCTCCTTCTATTTGAAATTTTTATGTAGAGTTTTAAACAGGAATAATGGCCGGTTTTTGCAAATGTTTTCCAGAATTTACTGATACAGTCATTGGAGTTTTGCCTTTAACTTGTTAGTGTCTGAAATATGTTGATGAGTTTCCTAATGTTGAACCATATATACATTCAAGGAATAAATACAACTTAGTGGGCTTATTTTAATATGTTGCTAGATTTGGCTTGCTAATGCTTATTTCCTAGCATTTTAGTTAATAGAATTATTTATTTCCCTAAAAATGACACCACCAGTATTTTTTCTTTCAATAATAATGGTATTATATCAATAATATTGTTATACCATCTAATATTGTTACTGCAGCTTTTCCTGTGCCAGATTTAAAGGTTAATTGCATTTTATTACAATATTTTCTGCAGCTCCTCAGATCTCAAGCCATGACAATAACAATAATAATAGTTGCCTCTATATATTCTCATTAGAATTCTACCAAATATCTGGCTGGGTAGCTGCCCTCGTCAAGTGGAACATATAACCATCAAACTGAAGCATGAATTGGGGATTACAGCTGTCATGAATTTCCAGACTGAATGGGATATTGTACAGAATTCCTCCGGCTGTAACCGCTACCCAGAGCCCATGACACCAGACACCATGATTAAGCTCTATAGGGAAGAAGGCTTGGTCTACATCTGGATGCCGACACCAGATATGAGCACCGAAGGTAAGCATCAGAAGAAGCTTGCTGGCTTCTTGTTGATTGTGTTTCAGAGAAGCCCTTGCTGTCCGTCCGTCTGTCTGCCTGCCTGTCTGCCTATCTACCTACCTACATACCTTTATGTCTATAATTGAATGACTTAAATATGAATGATAGAAATGGAATCAGTATAAGGTTTTAGATTTAATATATTTAATGTATTTTGGCACCTTGGCGAAGATTCTGTTTAACATGGCTCCTTTGATTTGTTTATTTATTAAACGTATATATTTATTGTGTAGCTAATGTATGTGTGGCATTATGCTGGCAGCTAGGAATACAATGGTGAGGAAAAGCAGGCATAGCTCCCGTCCCCATGAAGCTTATAGTCCTAAAGGGAAGACACACACTCATCAAATGACCACAAATAGAAATTCACAACTATGATGACATTTTTGTTAGGAAGATACTGCTCTGAAAGCATGCACAGGCAAATCACATGTAGGAAGAGGGTCCAGGAAGGTTTGCTTGAGTATATTTGAGCTAAGTCTGAAGACTAGGGGGTGAGGTGGGAGAGAGGGTCCCAGCAAGAGGGTTGCCAGCTTGGGAAGTCTCTGCTGCCGGAGAACGGAGAGTGTTACAGGACCTGAAAGACCAGTGTGGCTGCAGGTCAGGGAATGAAGGAGGAGAGTCTTGCCAATTTGGGCCATAGTAAGGATTTTAGACTCTATCCTAAAAGCAGTAAGAAGCAGCTGAAAGGGTGGGAGGCTGGGATATGCCAAGATAACCTTTTTTTTTTCCCCTTCAGAAGTGCAGTTGGCACTGTGGACAGTGGATGGGAGATGGGCCCAAAGTGGATTTGGGGACCCCAGTTAGGGGATTACTGTAATAGCTGAAGTGGGAGATCGTGAGAGATTGCACAGTTAGGGGCAGGGTGGCAATAGCAAGGCTGTAGTGACAGCACAAATACTGGCCAAGCATGTCTTTGTGAAGAGGGGTTTATGACATTGGGTGCTGCTGGGGAAACGAGAGACAAATAAGGCATAGTTTTGACCTCCTAGCAAGAGGCAGTAAGAGAAGTTCAAACCTCATTACAACACAGAGAAGAATGTGATGTGAGGAAGGAGGAGTCAAGTGCTCCTGGTGGGTTATGGGGCGTGGCGGGGGAGAACAGGGAGGCTGTATCAGGGTCATGGCATTTGAGGTGGACCTGGTTTTGACAGGTCAATGGGGAGGGAGGAAGGGCATGCCAGATGGAAGGAACAGCATAGGTCTAGGCTCAAGGCATGGGGTTTTACAGGAGTGCTCTTTGTTTCAGCTTGGTGGTCGAATAGGGTGCTTGCGGGAAAGGAATGGAGGAGATATCTGAAGCTGAGAGCTCTTACAGTAGTACCAACCAGCTGTCAGCAGGGGGCAGCAGAGAGCTGTGGGAATGGCATAGGCTAGGGGAGTTTGGTCAACTGCTGTTCTGGGGTGGGGAAAGGAGGAAGGCCGTTGTACCTGGTCAGAAATGTCTCTACCATCAGTCCTCTTCCCCCCAAGGTACCTAATGTATCAGACATTCTCTTAAGCGATTTCATGCCTTACCTCATTTAATTCTGACAAGACTCCAGGCAGATGCAGTTATCTCCATTTCACAGAGGAAGAGACAGGTACAAACATGTGAAGGAATATGGCCAAGGTCATAGGAAAAGAGACACAGCCTGGATTTGAACACAGGCACTCAGACTCAGAACATTGCGGCAGACGCTGTGCTATACACCTCTCCCTGCACGCTCCCACGGGCTCTTCTTGCACATGCTACGGACCAACACGGCTGCGGTCCCTTGTAGTCATGACCACCTTGGGGGGAGTTAGACACAGTCATGAGTGGCCAGGCAGGTAGCTCGTCTCCCCAGAGTCAACAGTCCAAGATCGGGTGGGGATGGAAGATCTCAAGGATCCTAGAGAGCCTGGACATCGGCCACCTTGGCTGTTTAGGAATCTCAGGTGGTTTCAGGCTGGACTGAACCATCCCTGGGGAGGAGGTATAATTTTTTATTCCTGAAGGAAGAGAGAGTTTGGTTACTCCCCTTGGAAACGCTGATCCAAAGAAACTGGGTGTAGCCATAAGAGCTCTGCTCATTTTCAAGGAGAAAAAAATCCCTTTACTTGCACAGCAGATCATTGGTTGAATCTAGGCCCACTGTAGTTGTGTTAACGTCTTTTTGGGGTCCCATCGCAGCCATAGCGTGGGGCACCTTCCACACTGAGGCAGTCTGGCAATACCTGTGATAGCAGAAGGAAAGTTCCCGAGTAGCTGTGTGATTTTGAGCGGGCTACTTCCTGCATTTGGAAAATGGGGAAATCATTTCTGCCTTATGGGATCAGAACAATAGAGTAAGATGATTGATACGAAACTGCTTTGTTTCTCTGGTTTCAAAACAGAGAAGACTGTTAGATTCACGTGCCTGTGGCTTCCAGAGAGCATTCTGAGTTTTGCTTCTTTGCTTCTGCAGTGTTACCCGATGGAGTATAACGTGAGACAAAGCTTAGTGTCGCCGACCTGCTAACCTCGGCATGCATCCCGTTCCTTCCCTGCACTGATAACTAGAGGGCCCTGAGGACCAGTAGGCATTTGCTCGATAGTTTGGGGTGTGCAGAAGCCCGAGGGAAAACTCCATCCCCAAAGGTGTGCTGCAGTTGTGTTAAAACCTTTTTAGGGATCCCAGGGTCACCAGGTCCCATCCCAGTCACCACAGGGGAGCGCCTGCCGCACTGAGGCAATCTGGCACAACCATGACAGCAGAAGGAAAGCCCCCACTTGCAAAAGGCCAAACGCTTAGACTAAATGAAAGCTTTCTTTGGTTCAGCATGACCAGGGGAGTAATCAAAGGGTTAACGACCATTCCGAATGGCAGAGGAAGTTCTGACCAATAGATTAATCTGTGTGGCTGACAATATTAGTACAATGAACGTATAGATTAATTCAGCTATTTTTGGAATGCTAGAGAAAAATCCATCTGGAAGTGTTTTGAATTGTAGCATAATGCTGTCAGATAAAGTCCGAGAGAGAAGACAGTTTGTTAGGCCTGTCACCCCCGGTTGTCACAGACCTGTTACAATCAATTGTACTATCGATCCTTACTCTTGTACATTTTGTCACATGCAGAGGAGTTAGTTAGGTTTTTTTCTTTCCTTTTTTTTTTTTTTTTTAATTTTGGTTTGTACCTTTCACCTGAGACATGAAAAGCTCCCAAATCTAGCACTCACCTGAAAAAAAAAACAAATCTGTTAATTAAAATTCCGTTTTCCTTCATAGGAAGTACTCAGATTGTGTTTTGACCTCTGTCAGTGCAGTGCTGGTGATAACAAATGGTCTGCCCTTGCCTCCCAAGCGAGGGCGTGTGCTTCCCCAAGTCCCCAGCTACCCCTTTGTCGTGACATTTGTCTCTGACCCAATGCTGCGTGCGTATCTGCCACGATGCTGACATTGACCTTGGAGCCACAGCACGTGGCCTTGAGCCTCATCGCCACTGCCCAGCTGCAGCGGGCTACTTCCTGCATTTGCAAAAAGGAGTAATCATTTCTGCCTTACAGGATTATAACAATAGAATAAGATGATTGGTATGTAAGGACTTTGGAAACTACAAAGTTGGAACTGTATTTTTAGTCCCAAGTTCTTAAGTTTCTACTGAAGGATGTACTAGATAATATGGACCTTATCTCTATTACATTGCAAAGGCAGAAAAGGAGATCCGCTCAAATAAAATAATAATATATTCAGCCTTAGATCTGCCTGGAGTAAAAAAGGAAGGGTGTGTGTTGAGGGGGGGGTGTGCATATACGCACGTGTGTGTATGTTGGAAAGGCTGAAAGTCGGTCCAGAAATCATTTTTTTCAAGGTCAGCCTTAGGTAAAGGGCATCTTCAGGGCCATTTCCACTCCTCTCCCTGATTTCAGGCCCTAATGCCACAGCAGCATGTCCTCGTCCCTCTTCTCCCACCCTTGTTTGCTCAATGCATGCTTTCAGGAAGCTTTGAATCATTCCAGAGTTGGATTACCTGGAAGAGTGCGGGCCACAAGTTAGATTAGAGGAGTCTGGTAGTGTCTCAGATCTAATCAGTATTATTGGATTTTGTTTCATTTTATTTTTTATTCAGGCACTTAATGAATGCTTATTGAACATCTGCTGAGAGCCAAGGCCTGTTTTAAATTCCAAAGTAAGAATCATAGACAGTGAAATGTTTTGTTAGACCTGCACGGGGTTGAAAATTTTCAACTTAGCTGTCAACAGTTAAAATTTGGAATGTTTTATATAAAAATTCTGGATTTCTGTCTTGCCTTTAGGTATTATCATTTTATGAATGGAAACCTTTTATCTAATTAAATTCTAAATGGAGCCTAAGTATATGAAACATAAAAAATTAGGGGCTCTTGTTGACTCTGTGCAAGTTCTGATTCTGGGCACCCTCTTTTTATTCCTTGGTGGGTTGTGGATTAGCTCAGCTCCCTAGAATGGGTTTTCTAGCAGAGGCACATGGCCCATTGAGGACAGAGAGCCCCTTTAGGGTGGGGCAGAGGGGCTCACCCCAGGAAGATGTTGCTCTCACCAGGATTAAAGGCAACAATGTGACCAAGTAGGTGGGGGGCAGAGACTAAGAATTCCGGCTGACAGCATGGCGGCCAGCAAGTACCACTGGCCAGGCAGGTGAGGGGAGGGCATTAGTGCAGTGGTTCAGACCAGAGGCTTTGGAGTAGTGCCGGCTGGGTTTCAGTGGCCACGGGGGAATAACCTTGGTCAGATCTCCTTGCCTCAGTTCCCTCAGAAACAATCTGAGGATAAAGATAGTACCAACCCCATCGTTGTTAAAAGGTGATTGCAAATGAACCATTGCCTGCAGGGTGCTTAGAACAGCACTTGGCAGGTAGAAAGGGCTCAGTAAATGTGAGCTGTCATCCATCACAGCAGAGTGATTTGTAGTCCCTAGAAATCAAAATAAGCAAGAATTCCAGTGGAGACCAGGCTGAGGCAGGCGGGCATCCTGGACCACGTCCTTGTCCAGCGTCCTTTTTATGTTTTTTAAATATTTGTGTGATAGTTCTTAAGTGGGGTGGCTAAGTGATTCTAGGAGAAGACCACTGGGGGGTGAACCCTGTGTTTAAACTGGGAGCGTTCTGGAGCTTCCCGTTGGCAGCTGTCCCTCACCTTCCAGGATTGCATGGCTGAGGTCATAGAATGCCAAGCTCACACGTAGCCCTTTTCCACTTCTAAACTGTGTGCGTGCCTCTTGAAGAATCGTTTACAGATAAAAAGGAAAGGGAGAGCTAGTGCATCATTTGGGCCGTTTGATGCAGACCTTCCTCAGAGAATCTGTGGCCAGAGAACAGGTCGGGGGGGGATCCTTACGGGTCCATGTGAACCCCGGTTTGGGCAGGTCGGTGACACTGATGCAGCAGAAGCTGAGCCTCAGTGGCTGGGACCCTGCTTCCAGAAGCTCCTACTGCACATGGCCACTGTGGTCTGTTTCTACACTGGGCGCGTAATGAAAACCCATGTTAAAGATACTTCTCGGGGATAAAAAGTACAGCACAGGGAATAGAGGCAATAACCTTGTAGTAACATTGTATGGTGACAGATGGTAACTACACTTATTGTGCTGAGCATAGCTTTACAGTATAGAATTGTCGAATCCCTGTGTCGTACACCTGACACTAACATTGTATGTCCACTACATTTCAATAAAAAAGTCTTTTTTCCCGCTCATCTCCTGGCAATGTACTTGGTAGCTGGAGAGGTATCTGTAACAGGGAACTTGTCCTGGCATGCCAGCCATGGCAGGAAGAGCCCAGCTTCCCAGTTTGATCAGTGGTCATTCCCTTCCCAGCTGGTATTAGTGGGACTACACCTGTAACACCCCTACAGCAGGACAAAAGCCTTGCACGTGGGAGGACCTCCCCCATATTGGCAGGGTTGCTCAAACATTCTTTGGAAGTTTTGCGTCCTCTGATCTTCCAGCTGCAGTGGTGCATCGGCTACACAGTACTCTCCCTGAGACAGACGGTGAGACGTCTCTCTGGTACATAGGACCGTCTACACTTGGTTCCGTTTCTGGTGCTATTTTACTGCCTCTGGGGGAGTGCCATGAGCACCTGACCGTGTGGCAGTAACCTCGGAGTACCCTGAAACCTAGTGAGGAAGTGCAAATCAGTGATAGTTTATGGCTGAGTTTGGACTCTGAGAAATCAAGTGGCACGGGGGAGCTGGCAGGGCTCCCCTCAGGTGCCCTCAGAGATCAGGCAGGGAGCATGAACACAGGGTGACAGGCAGCAGGGAGATAGAGCCTGAGGAGTTGCAAAGCGTGTCCTGACCAAAAGCATTCCAGTTAAAAATGCCTGCACGGCTATGTGGGACCTGTAGCTTGAGATGCCTTGGATAGAGCACAGGCAGCAAAATGAGAGTATTATCTTGGCTTCCACGTAGATTTTCTGCTCCTAACTCAGGGAAGGGTTAGCGTGTAGCTAAGGTGGACCCACCCCGGTTGGGATAGTAACTGAGAGGGCCTTCAAACCATGATGGGGTCTTTTAATCTCTGTCCTTTTAAGGTGCTGATGCCTGATTGCTGTGTGTTGTGTTGGCCCTTAAGTGGCATTTGCATTTTAAAAGAGGACTTCTAAAGAGGGAAGTCAAAACTTGAGTGACTCATGACCTCCTGGCTCCATTCCACCATGGAATTCTAAGCCTCAGGATCTGCAGTGAAATCATTTCAGGGGGGAGTTTTTCCCACCTCTCCGGTCATCCAGTGGGGTGGCAATGAGAAGCACCCTTGCGGCCCTGTGTGGTTAAGGACACAGAGTACCTAGTGAATGTCAAGTCACGGGCACATGATCCAGGACTCTGTCCAGTGTCCCTCTTTCATCCCCCTTTGAAGTAATGTACATTGACCGTGATCCACATCCCCCACCAAATCCACTGACTGTCTTTGTTCTGAGAACCTGTATGCAGAAGAAATTCCAGGCCTCCAAGAGTTTGATGGCTTTAGGGGGGTCTCTACTTCTTGAGACAAGAGTCTGGCAGGCCTGAGCAGAGCATTGTGTATCCTTTCAGTGTGTAAAGGAGACATTTGATCACCTAATAATCAAAATAGTAGTCATAAGGTAATAATAACTATAATCACAATTGCCCAGTAAAGGAGAAATGGAACCATTTCAACACTCACTGTGTCATGAGGGAGTAAATGAATGATCGGTTATGACATGTGTGTCAATTAATGTTCGCCATCCCATTGGCCAAATGAAAATTGGCATATGTTGAGTGAATAAGATTGACTCCTTTAACCAGTATGGACTAATTCTGTGTTTTGCATTGATCTGGAAGATCTGTTTGGATTAAAGAAAGTCCGGGTGAAATCCTCTAAGTCTCTGCCCAATCTGTGCAAACCCTTCTGATGGATGTAAACATCCATTCTTCTGGCCATAGGCAACGGTTAACTGTTCTTTGAAAGGAAATTTGCACTGATGCGGAAGTCACTCAAAGCAAAATCCAGGGAAGGTTCAGAGCTGACCCACTGCCTCTGGAGGGTTCTTTCTACTTTATTATTAGCAGGTTTTGATAGTGTCTCACCTTTTCCATCGAAACAAAGGAACGGAGCAAGCTCTCATATCCCTGCGTCTCCCTGCACGGCACTGATAGCACCAGGCACTGGAGGAGTTATCATTAGTGGTGATGTTGGGGTTTCATTATTCATGTGTATGTGCTGTGCTTTTTCAATCCCAGGCCGAGTGCAGATGCTGCCACAGGCGGTCTGTCTCCTGCACGCGCTGCTCGAGAATGGACACACCGTGTACGTTCACTGCAACGCCGGGGTCGGCAGGTCCACCGCGGCCGTCTGCGGCTGGCTCCAGTACGTGATGGGCTGGAATCTGAGGAAGGTGCAGTACTTCCTCATGGCCAAAAGGCCGGCTGTGTACATTGACGAAGACGCACTGACCCGGGCAGAAGCTGACTTTATTCAGAAATTTGGGAAGGTTCGTTCTTCCATGTGCGGTATGTAGGTGGCTCATTTGCCTCCCCATGCTCTCAATTTCCTTAGGTGATGCTAGTAGAATGACCTAGAAACAAAGATTGCACCAGAACTGAAAAGACCGGTCAAGTGCTTTGCCCACAGCCTGCCCCCTTTTGTCTGGGGCTGACTTTCTGTTATGCTTTGGTTGGGCTGTATTTTCTTTGAAATATTTTTCAGTGGAAGCTGTGACTGACGGACACTTGAGAAAAAGGCACAAGCAATTGGACGGGGCAGTGTTCTAGCATCGGACGGAACAGCAATGCATGCAGGTCCTGCTGCCTGCAGGCACACCAGGCCTTGGCTTTGCAGATGCCGCATTTGTTGTAGTGCGGATTAACGACTGCACCTTCCGTGGCATTGTAATGTGACCCACCCGTTACAACGCTTGCGTGTTGACGCTCGCACACACACGTGCACAGCTTTTCTGCTGCACTGAACTGAAACGATACAATGAGAGCTGGTCAGTTGCCGAAGAAGGGAATATGGGTACGAGTGTGGACTATGACAGAGGAGGAGCTCCCATGACTGAAAAGTGATGGCTTTCTAGACTTGGTGTTGGCATCCTGCTTCCCAGTTGTTCGAGTTGGTTCCAGGGCATCTACCCACAACCCTTTGTGACAACCACAGTGGAGTTACTGTCTCTCTCTTTCATTTAATTGAGGCTCAGCCAGCGTAGACAGCTTGCCCAAGGTCTCATGGCTAGTCAGCGACCAGCTGGTGTTTAAAACCCACGTGTATGTGACTCAGTGCTTTCAACACAACTTGTTGGTTTTCCTGCCACAGTGTAGTGGATTCTGCTTCTCTCTCTGAGAGTATGGCCAGTTTCTCTGCAGCAGTTTCTACAGTGAGAAATGGAACAGCGTTCTGGTCAGTTGCCAAGGAATTTAGGAAAGTAGTTCTATTTTGTGCAACCTAATTTAAAACATGGTGAGCTGTCTCAACACCCAAGAGGCCTGAGCCCTAGCTCACGAGAGGAGCCATCCTACCAGAAGAGCCCAGATCCATAGATGACTGTTGCACAGCTTGGAGCGATGCTGTTCAGCCCTCAGTTTAAAACAGTACACAGTTACTGTGCCCCCAGAATATGTGGCTCACTCCCCTCGGTTCTACAGGAAATACGAAGAGGAGCGAGTCTCTGCCTTCTAAAGGCTCCCAGCCCCGAAACAGCTGCTGTTCAATCAACCATGCCCCAGGATTGATCTATGAACAATATGCCAGAATAGAGGAAGAAGTAGCTTTTATCGGGTACCTTATATGTGCCAGGTGCTTTTCAATTTTAATTGAACCTTCACGGCACCCTACGAGGGCAGTTCATTACCTCCGATAAATAACCGAGAAAACGAAGGCTCAGGTAGTTCAGCCAACTGCCCAGCATCACATGGTGAAGAAATAGATGAAATGAGATACCAAGCTAGGTTTGTCTAATTCAACACCCGTGCTTTTTCTATTAAACTGCAATGCCCGCTTATTTTTCAGCTCCTTTTTTCTCTTCTGTAATTATTTATTGGTAGATACAAGAGACTCTGAATTAGGAAGTATGGGGGATAAGAAGGACACAAGGTAAGAGCCACTGGAGTTCAGAGGCGGCAGAGCTGTCTTTACTGTGGGACTCAGAGGGGATGGCTTTTGATTTGTCAGAGAATGCTAGACAGCTCACATTTCTCCTGCAAGTTTACCAAGTTCAACTGATAAGCCAGGATTGACTATCATGAAATCCAGTTCCCTTGCTAAAAATAACTAGAGATAACGATTATATCCAAGTAACCCATTTATGGTCATAATATGTTGTGTAAAACTTAATCCTAAAAATGGAATATTTCTAACCAATTATATACGTGTGTGTGTGTGTGTGTGTGTGTGAATTTCTCTAATGCCTAAGAAGCTCAGCTATGTAACCTCCACTTTGGAAAGACCTTTCTGGGTGGATTTTCCTTTTTCCTCTGATAGGAAAAATCAGTTTGGGCTATAAAAGAATGTTTTGGAATAACCTCTCTTGTCCTCAATAAATGGATGTCCAGTGTATTTCAAAATCACCTGTAATTTTGCTGAATAAAAGCATTAAAAATGACCTCTGATAATAGGATTAAAACTTTTTTTTTAATTAACTTAGTCTGAAATCTAAAAGAACAAAGTGTGTTTCCTTGAAGAAGCAGTCAGCTGAGCTAAATTGTTTTTCCTTGCACTCTTATTTTCTCAATCACTGATGAAAATTGGCAGTTAGAGGGCGAAAGGAAGACAAAGGTGAGGGCCCCTCAAAGAAGTGAGGATGAAAACCTCAAAAGTATGTCACAGAAAATCAAAGCAGAAATGATGCCATGAGCTGCTTGTCACTGGCATTAACAAAACCTTCCGGTGATAGATTTCTTAATCATGAAATCTCATTCATGGTTAAGAAATGTCCAAATGAGTTTGTTTCTTTAAACTTAAATCATTGTCTCTCACATATTTTGTGTGCAACGTTAGGAAATATCTAGAAAAATAAACACATTCTTTTGACCAACTTAACACGTGGGTGAAAGCCACTTGGCTTTGCCTAAGAGACGATGAAAAAATGTGCTTGGGACTTTGGTAGTAAGAGAGTAATGAAAGGCAGGCTCTGAAGATGAGTCAGATAGAAGGGAGAACTTGCCGCACAGGAGAAACACCGAGTCAGTGTGCTCAAAAGTTAAAACTGAGGATCTTTGCAGATAACCTAGTTAATCCCTTTATTGCACAGAGGAGCAAACTGAGCCCCAGAGACACCAAGCAACAATTCCTGTAGCGAGTTTTAATTGGGGCCCAGAGGGGAAGAAGAAGCGAGGAAGGCAGACCAGGGGATCTAGTCAGATTTACTGAGGGTCACAGCAGAATTCATGAGCGACAACAGCCAGTACTGGGAGAAGGGAAGAGTTGGTGCGAGGATTAATGGAAATTGGAGTAAGTGGAAGAAAAATGGCTAAAATGAGAAAAAGCAAAGGGCAGTGACATTTCCAAAGGGAGAAAAGGCAGGGGTTCCCTTTCGCAAAGACAGTCTTGGGAGATTGAGAGGGAAGGTGTGACCGTAGGAACAGGGGTGAGACAAGGTTATGCTCCCAAGAGAGAGGGGCGTGCTCTGTAGCCACTGACTTCCCTCTGGGACTAGATTACAGCAGGAAAAAGGAGCAGCTGTAAATATGTAAAATCTTAAAAAAGGGGGGGTGCCTGGGGAGCTTAGTCCATTATGCATCTGACTTTGGTTCAGGTTGTGATCTTGGGGTCCTGAGATCGAGCCCCGCGTTGGGCTCTGCACTCAGCAGGGAGTCTGCTTCTCCTCTTGCTCGTGCTCTCTCTCAAATAAATAAATAAAATCTTAAAAAAAAAAGAAGAAGAAGAAGAAAAAGGAGCAGCTGGGTGGAATGTACTGACCCCAAAGTGGCTTGTTACCTGTAAGGAAAAAAGAAGGTCCCATAGAAGATGGGATTGAGAGTAAACAGGAAAGGGTGGATTAAACTACCTCTCAATTTAAAAATAATAACAGCAGTAATAGTAACAGGAAGAGGAAGGACAACTGTAGCAAAAAATTCGTCCATTCTAACAGTAACAACAGCAATCATAGTAACAGAAAGAGGAGGGACAATATTAGCAACTATTTAGTTCATTCTAACAATAAAGGCAAAATACTAAAGGTAAGAGGCAGGACACTGATCATAACAACTTCATTCTCTCTTTCCCTAACCCATTGCTCCAAAAGTCTTCCCTAATTCAATTAATGGAAAAATACTTCCTGTTGCTCGGGTTTGAATCTCAGAGTCATTCTTAACTCCTCTCTTCCATTCAGACATCACATTCAGTCCATCAGGAAAACGTGTCACTTCTCTTGTCAAAGCATCGAGAACCTGATGACGTTTTACCCCCTCCACTGACTGGACTCCAGAAACAGCACCGTAACTTGGTCTCTCTGTTCTCTTCTTCCTCATATCTACTCTCACTGCATGGCCAGGGTGATCCTATAAAAATGCATGTCAGATCATGTCAGGTCATTCCTATGCTTAAAACCTCCACTGACTTGCCATGTCATTCAGGGTGCCAGCCTAAGCCCTTCCAGGGCATATCCACCTGTCCCCTGTTATGTCTCTGATGTCCTCTCTCACCGCCTCCCACCTCATTCTGCTGTATCCACACTGGACTTCCTGCCCTTTGAGTATTACAGACTGGCTCCTACCATGGGCCACTTGCACATGCTGTTCTGTCTGCCCGGTTTGCATCGGCTCAGTCTCTAACCTTCTCCATGATGCCCTCTGGGCCATCTTCTCAACAACTGCCATCCCCAACCCCAGCCCTCCCCCTCCTCCTTCTCTGATTCATTTCTGTTCATGGAACTTAGTCCTGGCCAATATGTTACATAATTTGCTTATTTGTCTTATTGTCTGCATCCTCTCAGTACAACATAAACTTCAGAAAGGCCAAGATTTGTATCTGTTTGGTTTGGTGAGGCACCTAGAGTGCCTGGTGTATAGTCCAATGAGTGCAGGACAAGGATAGCTAATAACACACAAGCATACGCCCTCCGAGTAGTGAGCTCCGAGGCTTTACATCCCTTAGCTTACGTCATCTTCCCAGCAATGCCATGCTAAATATCATTATTACCCCTATTTTGCAGATAAGAGCCATAGAGAAAACACTAACTTATTCTCAGTAAGTAAGACAGTTCCACCCCTTGTTTGGGGGAGAAAGCTCCTATGGACCCCCCTATGTAAACTCTGGGCATTATGCAGTACATGGGTCGGTTTGGTAGACAGCCTTAAAATACCACCAATCCAGTGACTTACACAGCAGAAATTTACTGTTTTAGTCCTGGAAGCTGGAGGTGTGAGGTCAGGGTATCTGCAGGGTTGGTTTCCTGGGAGGGATGTGAGCGAGGGTCTGTTGTAGGCCCTCTCTCCTGGTTTGCTGGAAGTCTTTGGCATTCCTTGGTTGGTAGACACCCTCACCTCTGCCTTCATCCTCACATGGTCTTGTTGTCCCTGTGTGTAGGTCTGTATCCAAATTTCCCCTTTTTATAAGGATGTAAGTCACTTTGGATTAGGGGTCCGACCACCCAACTCCAGTGCGACATCTTAAGTGGTTACATCTGCGAAGACCTCCTTTCCGAAGAAGTTCACAGTCTGAGGTATTGGAAGTTAGGCCTTCAGCATATGAATTTGGGGAGGGGGGCTAATTCAAACCATAAAACTACAGACAATAACTACCTGAAGTCTATGGAGAGTGAAAAACCCAAGAAGGTTGGAGGAGAGTGGCAATTTGGAGGAAGGGACCAGAATGGCTCGAGTTTCCTTTTTTACAGGTTTAGCCTGATGTCAGGGCACATTTGTAGTGTTGCTAAGACAGCAAAACAACACTGACAGAAAACCTTCTCGGTTTTGGTTCAGGAACACAGAGTTGAGCAAAAAAATTAGCCTTTCCTGGGTGACAGAGATTAGTTGTAGAAAAAGCATGTGCGCTCTCATGGGCCCTGGAGATACTGGATGAATTTCTGAGGGCTTCTGGGTAAAGTTTTCTCACTCCGGGGAAGGGACTACTGGAAGAGATGCTCTTCACTTCCTTTGCTAGTGATTGTGTGTGGATGTGGGATACCCACTAGTGGAACCATCTTCCTACCAGCCTGGGAACACGCCAACACAGCAGGACGGAGGAAAGGGGCTGATGAAGTTGGGGCTACTTGCTCAGTTAGCCCCGAAGTCTGCCCCCCTTCTTTTTTTTTTAAGATTTTTTTTTAATGTATTTATTTATTCGACAGAGATAGAGACAGCCAGTGAGAGAGGGAACACAAGCAGGGGGAGTGGGAGAGGAAGAAGCAGGCTCATAGCAGAGGAGCCTGATGTGGGGCTCAATCCCGCAACGCCGGGATCACTCCCTGAGCCGAAGGCAGATGCTTAACCGCTGTGCCACCCAGGCGCCCCTGCCCCCCTTCTTGACTTCTGGTTGTGTATGACAATTATTTCTCTGTGTCCGAGCCAGTTAGAGTAGCGATTTCTGTTGCTTATGGTGGAAGGCATTGTAATTGGTCCACTACCCCTATATGCATTCTAGTTTTAAAAACAATATCTGTTTTTGTCATAACTTGTGGCATTAAAACACATTTTGATTTCTGATATCATTTGAACAACTTCTCTTTTACATTTTGTTTCTTTTGGGGGCAGTACCTAAAGGTGGGGTTCAGAGGATAGTTCTTGAAAGGAAGATGGAAGCTCTTCAGTGATGATCCGCAAATTTGAACTTTGTGACAGAGAAAAGTAATTTGTAGTGGATCTGTTAGACTTCAGAACTTGTATGTGTTTGTGATTTCCTGTTATTGTCCTTTAAGCAGTGGTTCTTATCTAGCTAGCTGAAAGCTAACCCCAAACGGAAGATATTGAGAAAACTCTCTCCATTTTTTCTTGGCAATAAACAAATACACTCCACAGAATTACACCTTCAGGTAATCTCCAAGTCTTATACGACACAGGTAATCTTAACATCTAGCCAAGCAGGTAACAAAAAATGGATGGGGCTGGCTTGACGTTTATGACTTCTTTCCCCTACCTTTAGACAGACATTATACTGAGTATAAAGATTTTTTTTTTTTTAAGAAGCAGAAGAAAAAAAAGGTAACGTGCAGAGGAAGAAACAGTAAAAATAATAGACTTTCAAAAATGGAATACTTATCCCCTGAGCATATGAATTGGGTTTTCACATTTAAAAGTAGAATTCTCAAGTAGAAATTTAAATGAGAGAAACTTAAGATGATTGCTATGACAATGTTCAGTGTTTCCAGTTGTATACTTACATCATAAACTCAGAACAAGTTCTTACCTCATAAAACTTACTTTCAAAAATCTAGTACAACTCACATTCAAAACATTCTTTGGTTGAATAATTAGCTGTTTTTTCTCATGTAAGGTCATTTGGAGTGTGGTAAAAATGTATTTGTATATTTCATCTCATTGATCTTGTACCAAGGAGCTCTTTTATTACCTTTAATGGATGTCCTCTTAATCATTTTTGTTTGTTTATCTTTGATTCCTCAGCATTGAGTGTTGAAATGAAATATGTGGTTAATATGCATTATAGTAGGAATGGAATAGTTAAGCAGTTAAACACTGGGCTACTGTAGCTAGAGGATATGATCGGATTTCCAGATATCTGCCCATTGGGGAAAGACTTTAAGCTTAATACAATCTGGAAGTTATCATTAGACCAAAGGACAGAAACCCAAGAATAAATTGCAGACAGCCGAAAGAGTAGTCCAAGGCAGACAGAAAATGTGGGGCCATTCAAATAAAAGACAGAATGAATTCCTGTACTGGGATTATATCAAGCATTATGCCGATATTACTACAGGAAATAATACTTAGCATTCAGTGAATAGGATTGCTGTCATTTAAAACCTGAACTGTAAACAATTAGTATTAAGTGATCTGGCATAACATCGGAATAGTATGGATTACAAAGGAGAAATTCAGAAGAAAATGGATGGTGAAAGAATAGATAACTGGACCTTGAACGGAATAGAGTAGATAATTGTCATTGTCACACCTATCAAGGCTTTTTTCAGTTCTTAGTGAGGGAAAACTCAGAATTCACTGAATGCAATTTAGTTTGCTTTATATGGTTGTTGAAGAAAATGAAATATATTTTCATTCAATAGAGATCCTATTGTTGCCTTCTTAAAGTTAAATGACAAATCCTAAAGTGGATTTATGGTCCAGACAATTTCAGTGGAGATTTTGTACCCACTGTGGACAAACAAGGTAAGCATCCCCTATTTCTTCCAGAATGGTATTCAGACGAAGCTTGTATCTGCCCAGCACCTCCCAAGTTCCAGGGACTTAAGCCATTTCTGTTTATTGTGATTACTGACGTATTTGAGCTTATTTCTGTTTGCTTAGTTTTTATTTAAAAATTGTTTTTGCTTTTTCTTTTTTTCTCCTGTCTTGTTTTTATTTCTAATTTTAATTATTTCTTCTCCCTTACAGGGAAAGAACTTTGACATTGACTTATATCCACTGGTCTCTACCTTCCTTCATGTTGACATTATTACAATGATAATTATGGGATGTTTTTGATATACTTTCTCTTTTCTGTTGTTAGCTTTAAAAAAAAAATCTGTCAGGGATGACAAAGAAAATGTTTGTGAGGACACTCTCGTCATTGCCAGACTTAACAATCACCACACCATCCCATTTTTGATTTCTTATGTCTCCCAGCTTCCATTATAGTTGAGAGCTTTATTTCTGAGCATATTATTATCCACCTCCCCTGGGGTTCTGCATCTCCTCATTAGCCACAGCTTTCTGTCCTTTAGTTAGTTCATCTATCAGCACAATTCCAAAAGCATTCTTTCATGCTGAAATATCTTATCTGCTGGATAATCCTTCTTACCTTTCTCTTCATTGTTGCAGGTGGATTTCTGTCTTCAAATTTTACATTGTAATTTCTATTTAGATGGCAGGAGGAATAGTGTTGTTGTCATTTTAAATCAGAATTTTATCAATCTTCATCTATACCAGTGACACCCAAATCTCAATCTCAATTCTAAAGCTCTTTCTTGAGGGCTAAGGCCATGTATCAAAATTCTTTTCTAAACATTTTTATTTGGACATCTCCCAGTCAGTATGCCACAAACTGGTTTTTTTCTTTTGCCAAATCTCTCATATTTTTTCTTGTTGTTTTTGGGCAGACTGTGGCAGCACCTTCTCTCCAGTTGTTC
Organism: Ailuropoda melanoleuca; assembly: GCF_002007445.2. Lineage (NCBI taxonomy): Eukaryota > Metazoa > Chordata > Mammalia > Carnivora > Ursidae > Ailuropoda > Ailuropoda melanoleuca. The sequence continues at coordinate 90,233,508 of NC_048227.1, read as the reverse complement.
AGGTCAGAAAAACTGAATGTCATTTTTGGCACCTCTTTTCCGTCCCCCCCTCACTCCGCCCCATCTCTCAACAAGTTCTCTCAATTATACCTCTTACATACCTCTTAAATGTGTTCATTCCCAACTATCAGCTCTAACAGTTTATTAAAGGATTCTGACTTATCTTTCTATTGCTATTCTTACCCCTTTCTGGACCATTCTTTACATTGCCACCGGAGAAACCATTCTAAAACTCAACAGTGATACTGTCTCTTCCTCGCTCAACACTTCTCAATGGCTCCTCATTGTTCTTGGGAAAAAGTAAAAGAGTTCTTATTGTGACATATAAGGCACTTTATGGTATAGACCACACCTTTCCCTCCAGCCTCTCTGGTCATTTCTAAATCCCGCATGAGTACTCTTCACTGATAGCAAATTATTAAAATGCTATATGACCTTCGTACCCTCTGGTTTTTGCACATACTCTTTCCTCTGCGTGGAGTCCTCTTTCCTCCCATCTATGGCTGGCCAGCATTCCCACTGCACTTAGGGGTCTCCAAGGTGACCTTCTCTGAGATATCTTCGTGAGTCTTCAAGTTTGCTCCTCCCAGGCATTTTCATAGGACCCCATGTTGGCTGCTCTTGAAGCATGTAACACACTGCCCCATAACATCTTTAGGGAGGACTTGTAAATAGTGCTTAGCCACATAGGCTTTTGCACACTCTCATATTATGTAAGCCAAATACTTCCTTTGGATCCTGTGCCCAGGTATAATTAATATTTTATCTCAGAGAAATGTGAGGAATACATATCATGAAAACTTTTTTAAAATGTAAGTTGATGATTGGGGTAATTTATTTAATGAAAATACTTTCAAAGACTTGCTTTTGTTTTTTTTTTTGTTTTTTTGTTAAGCATTTTAATAACTATTTTTCTATATACTACTAGTATTTAATGATATTAAATCGCAACAAATATCATATACCAACTTCAGAAAGCCATGATCCTATAAAATACCTTATTGCATTTTCAACCCAATCTCTTGCTGACAATTGCATGTATTCAGTTCCTTTTTGGTTTGCCATCATAGGCTAATACTGATGGCCTTCCAAAAAGAACATTCTTAGGAAATGCATTACTGTGTGCACTAAGAATATTGTTGATGGTATTACATTGCACAGTATTCTCCCAGTGAGTGATCTCACGGAAGAAGTTTCCTTCTGGCCAAGGAAATAAGCACAGTTGTTATTTTCCTGAGCAATAAAAAACAATACTTTATGCAACTGTGAAGCTTACTAATAATTAGATTTCCCTCTTCTCAGTAACAATTAGGATTATGTAGTATAAGTTTTTGAACTGACTTTACTGCTGGGCCTGCCTCGTATTTCTACCCATTTTTACACCATTGCCTCATTTTCTTATTTCGGATTTTATTTTCATTTTGCTATATTGTTTGATCCATTATAAAATGTCATATTTAATTTCTTTTGGAGAAAGAGAGGTGCAAATCAATACACAAATAAAATTATTGCCATGCAATCTATAATTCAATGCAATCTCTCTCAAAATACCAATAGTCTTTTTCACAGAACTGGAACAAATAATCCTAAAATTTGTATGGAACCACAAAAGACCCCAAATAGCCAAAGCAATCTTGAGAAAGAAGAACATAGCTAGAGGCATCACAATCCCAGATATTAAGATATATGCAAAGCTGTTGTAATCAAAATAGTATGATAATAGCACTAAAATAGGCACATAGATCAATGAATGGTATAGAGATCCTAGAAACAAACCCATGTTTATATGGTCAGTTAATTTATGACAAAGGAGGTAGGAATATACAAGGGGGGAAAACAGTCTTTACAAATAAGTTGTATTGGGAAAGCTGGGCAGCTATGTGCGAAGAATGAAACTGACCACTTTCTAACACCATACAAACTAATAAACTCAAAATGGATTAAAGACTAAACATGAAGCCTGAAACCATAAAACTCATAAAAGAAAGCATAGGCAGTAATATCTTTGACATCTGCCGTAGGAACGTTTTTCTGGATGTCTCCCTCAGGCAAGAGAAAAGCAAAAATAAACTGTTGGGACTATAGCAAAATAAAAAGCTTTTTCACAGCAAAGGAAACCATCAACAAAATGAAAAGGTAACCTACTGGTTGGGAGAGGATATTTGCAAATGATATATCTGATAAGGGGTTAATATCCCGAATTTATAAAGAGCTTACATAACTCAACACCAAAAAACCGAACAATCCAATTTGAAAAGTGGGCAGATGACCTGAATAGACATTCTTTCAGAGAAGACATACAGATGGCCAAAAGACATATGAAAAGATGCTTAACATCACTAATCATCAGGAAAATGCAATCAAAACTACAATGAGGTATTATTTCACACCAGTCAGAATGGCTCAAATCAAAATGATAAGAAATAACAAGTGTTGGCAAGGATGTGGAGAAAAGGGAACATTTGTGTACTCTTGGTGGGAATATAAACTGGTGCAGTCACTGTGGAAAACAGTATGGAGTTTCCTCAAAAAACTAAAAACAGAAATGCCATATGATCCAGTAATGTCACGGCTGGGTATTTACCCAGAGAAACCAAAACACTAATTCAAAAAGATATATGCACCCCTGTGTTTACTTCAGTGTTATTTACAATAGCCAAGATATGGAAGTGACTTGCATGTCCATCGATAGATGTATGGGTGAAGAAGATGTGATATATATACAGAATGGAATATTACTCAGCCACAAAAATGAATGAAATCTTCCTATTTATTACAACATGGATGGAACCAGAGGGTATTATGTTAAGTGAAATAAGGCAGAGAAAGACACATACCATATGATTTCACTTATATGTGGAATCTAAAAAACAAAAAAAATGAACAAAGAAACAGAGACATGCATAAATAGAACAAACTGATGGTTGCCAGGAGGGAGGGGGAATCTCTGAAACTAATATTACACCGTATGTTTATTAACTGGAATTTAAATAAAACCTTAAAAAAAGAAGGAGGGATGGGCAATGGGTAAAATAGGTGAAGGGGCTTCTAGTCATAAAGTCATGAGAATGGAAAGTACAACCAGGCGATATAGTCAATAATATTGTGAAAATGCCGTATGGTGACAGATGGTAACTACGTTTATGGTGAGCATTGCATAATGCATAGAATTGTCAAGTCACTGTGTTGTGCCCCTGAAACTAATGTAACATTGTACGTCAACTGTATTTTAATAATAAAAATTAAAAAAAATCAAAGAAACAGAAAGGGAAATAACCAAGAGGCAAACACTATTAACATTTTGTCATATTCTGTCCAACCCTTTGTTTCTATCTGTGGGTGTGGATATATGTGTATTTTGCAATATCAAAGTCATATTTTATATAAGAAACAATGCCGTGTTGAAGCACTTGCATCACAGAAAGGCTGACATTATGAATGCTATTGGTATAAATGTCAAAAAAAGGTAAAATGTCATAAATGTTTCAGGGTAAAATTCTAACTTTTGGAAATGAAGATACCCTGAAAATAGTATTGTCCTTTATTCTTCACTTCATGGACACAAATATCAGAGTATTGTCTCAAACCTACAGAATGTCTCCATACTTAAGTGTTAATTTGATTGCTAGATGCATTCTCATGACTAAGCAAGAATGCACTAGAATTTAGGTCATCGTCATAAGTTTCCTGCATATCTAGAATTTACAGATGGAGGAATGTGTTTTCCTTTTCTTTTTCTAACTAATCCAACAATTTACCAAGTCTCTATAATTTCTCTTATAATCAGTAGAGTAAATAATCCGTTGTGACCACCTGTTCTTCCTACATATATACTATTGAGCATATAAACAGCTGCAGTCCTCGGAAAGTCATAAATAAAGCCCACAACTAAAAGATTAGGCAAACTTAGTGACATGCTGCATTTTAGGTGTCTGAGTAGTGGAATTCTCTCTTCCAGAGAAAACTGCAGATTCTATAGTCAGTGTCATTACATTGTCAGGATTCCCGTTTAAAGTTGGCACCAAGTTTTAATTTTTTGCCCATTTTGTAGTAAATTATTTTCTCCAAGGATGATCAACATTTGTTAACTCATTCCTTAAAAAGATTTATATTTAGGTACACAGAAAAGTTTTGAGTATTTTTATTTTTATTTATTTAGTTTCAGGTTTTTATTTAAAGTCCAGTTAGTTAACATAGAGTGTGTAATATTAGTTTCAGGAGTAGAATTTAGTGATTCATCACTTACATGTAACACCCAGTGAGATTTTGTTTTTGTTTTTGTTTTCAAGTAGGCTCCATGCCCAGTGAGGAGCCCAACATGGGGCTTGGACCTCATGACCCTGAGATCAAGACGTGAGCTGAGATGGAGTCAGACATAACCGACTGAGCAATGTAGGCACCCTGAATATTTTCAATATATTAAGCTGATGATTAGAAATTGGAGGTGACACTTCCTGGAAGATACTGGATCATTACATATACGAACCAAATTGATAAAGGAACCCTGCATACAATCCCTGGCAAGCAGGGATTGGAGTTGTGTGCAAAGAAAATTTATTTTATTATTTAGAAATCTACATGGTCCTGGATATGCATAAGGAATAACAAATGATAAAAACTGTGTTTCTTTTGCAAGATAATTTTGAAATGTCCTAAGCAAGTGTCCTAGTTTTGTTAGAAGCATTTGCCAATTTTCTTTCTCCAAGTATTACTTTCACAAAAATACTTGTGGTTAGTACAGAATGTATCTTCTCCTTCAGTGGTATCTTTTCTTTCAGATCACAAAGGACTTTTTGACTTATGATATATAATTTTTGATCATTTTTTTTAATGACAGAAATCAAGGACACATAAACTAAATCCACATTTTAGTCAGGAGTCAGTCTTCCCACAGTTTATGGTAGAAGTGTTATCAATAAGATATTCTGCAAAAACACAAAAGGGAGAAACCTGGATTAGTAGTAGTTTAAGTAAAAATCAGGGTATTTAAATGAGCCAGCCATTTGTTTTTGATGCTAAGAAGGCAAACAGAATGACAGGCTGATTCATTATACACAAAAATACACAAACAAGGAGTGCTCAGGTCCTGACCACAAAAAATGTGAAACTCTGACTTCTAATCAATTGAAGGATTATATTAGTTCTGTCAAGTTTGAAGTAGGATATTGACATTTCTAGACTAGACAATTTTCCAAAAAGGACTTCAGATTTCTTCAGAAGTAAAGATGAAGAAAACAAGGCTCTGAGATCTTTTTGTACTACCATTTCCACCTTTTGAACAATCATGCAAATGCTTATTGTCTTCCAGGTGTTGTGTGGGACTTCACTCATTTAGCAATCACAGTGGCTTGTTCAGTGGATATGATTGTCAAAATATATGGAAAAGAGCTTAGGACTGATTCACTTGGAGAAAAGGAGACTATGGCAAGAAATGACACTTTTTAAATGTTTGAGGGATTGGCATATAAATAAGGCACTTAATTACCTTGCACCTGCTGCTCTGGAGCGCAGAGGTAAGATCCGTGGTCAAGAGTTACAGGGTGGTAGCTTTCCGCTTCCTTTAAGAAAGGACTTTCTAAATAGAATTGGAAGATGGTAAAACAGATTGCTTTGTGAGATAATGAGCTTCCCATCACTAAATTAGTTTAAACCAGAAGTTGAAAAATTTCCCTCCAAAAATGTTTTAAAGAGGATTGATTACTGGATGGAAGATTTGTTCATATGACTTCTGAGGTCCTTTTCATAGTCAACAATCTATGCTTCAAATGATTGATTTAGGTCAACTTTCAATTTCCTCTTTCTTCTTGAATATTAAAAGCTACAAATTAACATTTATCAACACAATCCAAGGACATGGGAGGAAAGGTACAAAAGTCCTCTGATACTCTAAGAGAAAACTGAATACTCACTCAGCTCTTGCCACTTCCCAGTGATGTTGGAGAAGACAGGGTAAGGAAAATGTACAACCTAAGTAAGTGTGAACATTCTGTAGCTTGGCAGAGCGTTTCACATTATGTGTGTAGGGAATACTTCAATAACCTGTTTGGGGCCAAATGCAGTGAGCTGAGGGTAGTTTCTCCATAAAGGACAAGGAGGGTCAAGCCTGCAGGAGGGGAGAAATGGCCATCTTTGCCCCATGAGTCAGCCCCTGAAATCCTGTAGAGTTCATGTACCTGGCTTGATTGGGTGTAAGTCATCTTCTCCATGTACTTTCCATGTAAGATTTTTACTCAGAATTCTTTATGAAGATTTCGCTGTAAAACATGCCTGACAAAAATTCAGTCTGGTGTCAGTGAAACAATTTTGAATTTGATCATTCTTGAAACCAGTTCTAGCTTATCGACTGACAGTCCTTGGACTGTTGTTAGATTAGGTGTATTGACTGGTCAAGTCCTGCTTGCCTGTCCATTTATTATTTTAACTTTGGGCCAAGTATGGAGTCAGATCAAATTAATTGACTTAAAGCACTACTCGAAGCTAGTGTATTAGACATGCCCAGATTTTACTAGTTACCTAGTCTTCTGGCTAAATACCACCCCTGCCCTTCGGTTGGAAGAACTCGATTGTTTTTACTGTTTCATAAAACAAGAGCTGTTTGCCATGATGATGTTTCAGCCAAGTACATTAAAGAGAAGGACACTTGTGAATATGATCATATTTCTCAAATAAATAACGTCCTGAGTTGTTTTCTCCCTATTCCCCTGCTGTTTAATTTCTTCCCTTTGACATAATTTGCTGCCGGTTCAGTTAAAGCAATTAGATCTTTGTGTTAATTAGATACTTGTCTCTCCCGAAGTGGAGGTGCTTCGCTCACGAGGGGAGCTGGCCCTTAGATGCTCATTCTGAGAGTAGCTTGTTTTGTTTTGCTGTTTTCTCTGTGGCACACTCCTCTATTTCTTCAGCTGTGTATGGCTCTCTCAAAATGCATTAAACTTCAATGGGTCTTCAAAGAAGCATTTCTTCTGTGCCGTCCGTTCAAAAATGTGTTGACTATGCTCTTTGCTTCTTGTGTACCTCTGGGAAAGAGAGATGACCAACTCAGGAGGCAAAACGAACATTTCTTCGCATTTAGCAAGATCTTGAACTGCTTGGGGGGGATACGTGTGAAACAAGTGCAAGGGGTTGACAAAGAGATTTTTCCTGTAATTGTGGAAAGTAAAGTCATTTTACAAAAGAAAATAACATGAAAAGGGCATTAATGAAATCGTGTAGTTCTGGTACTTCTGTCTTTGGAGGGTGTGGGCGTGTGTGTACGCAGATCTTTCTGAGTCCTGTGTGCTGTCTGCCCCCCCCACTCAGGAACATCACGCCAAGTGTCCGACCGCTGGTCATGACGCAGGTGAGGGAGAGGAGAGAAGTAACAAAAGGTTACGAAAGCTGGTGCTGACCTCACAAGAAAACAAGAGCTTTGAAGTCCCCATGTGATTTTCCTTTTACCTGCTCTTCTTGGTTTACATTACCCTGGACATTGGAAAGCTTGGGCTGGAGATGTCATGTCAGTTGAAGATTGAAGAGCCGAGCCGTGTCTCTCGTGCAAACCCTCTGTTCTGCCCCACTCTCGATCAGAGCAGAGGTGCCATCCCCTTTCAAGCCACAAACTCAGGTCATTTTCCCTTCCTCTATCATCTTCATTCTGTTCATGGACTTCATTGCTAAGCCAAATTTCATTTCGTCTCATGCTTCCCACTTAGGTCTGTCTCAACTTTGTCTCATGCCCGTTGGCTAACACACCTGTCCCAGATACTTCTAAATTTTGTATCTTGATCAATATCACTCTCCTCCTGGACTCCCTGCCTACACCTGTTACTCTCAAATCGTCCTCCTTGCAGTCTGCATTGTTTTCTCCTCCTGTTTCATAGCCTCTCCAAGTTCTTCCTCAAATTCCCTTTCCTCTCTTCCCTCAAAGCCTTGCAGTGTGTTGTCACTGGTTATGTTGTCCAGAATTTTAAGATATACATACTGTACAATCAGAGCCTGTCAGGGACAAGCCTGGAACTTCATTTCCTTAGTTTCTTTTTTTTTTTAATTTAATTTTATTATATTATGTTAATCACCATACAGTACATCCCCAGATTCCGATGTAAAGTTTGATGCTTCATTAGTTGCGTATAACACCCAGTGCACCATGCAATACGTGCCCTCCTTACTACCCATCACCAGTCTATCCCATTCCCCCACCCCCCCCCCTCTGAAGTCTTCAGTTTGTTTCTCATAGTCCATAGTCTCTCATGTTTCATTCCCCCTTCTGATTACCCCCCTTTTCTTTATCCCTTTCTTCCCCTACCGATCATCCTAGTTCTTATGTTCCATAGATGAGAGAAATCATATGATAATTGTCTTTCTCTGCTTGACTTATTTCACTTAGCATTATCTCCTCCAGTGCCGTCCATGTTGCAGCAAATGTTGAGAATTCGTTCTTTCTGATAGCTGAGTAATATTCCATTGTATATATGGACCACAGCTTCTTAATCCAGTCATCTGTTGAAGGGCATCTCGGCTCCTTCCATGATTTGGCTATTGTGGACAATGCAGCTATGAACATTGGGGTGCATATGGCCCTTCTCTTTACTACGTCTGTATCTTTGGGGTAAACACCCAGTAGTGCAATGGCTGGGTCATAGGGTAGTTCAATTTTTAACTTTTTAAGGGACCTCCACACTGTTTTCCAGAGTGGCTGTACCAACTTGCATTCCCACCAACAATGTAGGAGGGATCCCCTTTCTCCACATCCTCTCCAACAATTGTTGTTTCTTGCCTTGTCTATCTTTGCCATTCTAACTGGCGTAAGGTGGTATCTCAGTGTGGTTTTGATTTGAATTTCCCTGATGGCTAATGATTTTGAACATTTTTTCATGTGTCTGTTAGCCATTTGTATGTCTTCATTGGAAAAGTGTCTGTTCATATCTTCTGCCCATTTTATGATTTGTTTATTTGTTTCTCGTGTATTGAGTTTGAGAAGTTCTTTGTAGATCTTGGATACCAGTCCTTTATCTGTGGTGTCCTTTGCAAATATATTCTCCCATTCCGTGGGCTGTCTCTTAGTTTTTTTGACTGTTTCCTTGGCTGTGCAGAAGCTCTTTATCCTGATAAAGTCATTTCCTTAGTTTCTATTCGCTGGTTCAGGGGTCTTTTCTCATGTTAGAAACTCCCATGATACAGTCATTCCAGTCCAAATGCCAAGCCTTTAAGGAAGCAGCCTCATAAGCCTGGAGCAGTTTCTTCTTTTAAATCCCCCCAGCTGTGTCTCTTCTGTCATTAAACTGTCATGATCATTGCTCTTCCACGAAACCTTTCTAGATTAACCAGAGGGGACCCCGCACTTTGTCTTGTGGAATACAAGATGCCCAGCAACTTCAATGAACATCTCTGCAATCAGTATTTTTTCTTTCTTTTTTACCTTTTGTCTTGTTTCTGATGTCAGCACAGCACATCCATAGATGATGTTCTTAATTGGATATCACGGGCTTACATATAGGCCACTCTGTTGCAGGCTGTGTGCATGTGTGTGCTTGCAAATTTTGAGAGGGCTCAAGCAATGGATTCATGTACATAGTGTCTAGCCAAGCATGTGCTGTAAGTATACAGTTGGTTCTTTGGGCTGATGATGAAAGCAGTATCAAGATATTACTCTGGGGGCGCCTGGGTGGCACAGAGGTTGGGCATCTGCCTTCGGCTCAGGGCGTGATCCTGGTGTTGTGGGATCGAGCCCCACATCGGGCTCCTCCGCTATGAGCCTGCTTCTTCCTCTCCCACTCCCCCTGCTTGTGTTCCCTCTCTTGCTGGCTGTCTCTATCTCTGTCGAATAAATAAATAAAATCTTTAAAAAAAAAAGATATTATTCTGGTACTAGACCCAATAATAGCAGTAATAGTTTAAAATGAATTGGGTTTCATAACAATTCTTTGATGGAGTTACTATGATTGTTCTTATTTGCTGATGAGGAGACTGAGGTACAGAGAGGTTATACCTTTTGTAAGGTCACACAGCTTGTAAGCATTCTATGCAGAATCAACATCAAGCCATATGATACCATAAACCCTACTCTCCACTGTTACGCCATGTTGCCTTATAGTGGATTTACTTTTAAATCTATATTGGAGGCAACCCATATTCATGGTTTTTCAAATAGAAAAATAACATTTAAAATATTTAATAAAAAACTATGAAGCAAATATTTGTGTCTTGGCATAGCTCAAATAGATTCTGGTTAGTAATTTAGAAATGTTTTCCACATGAAATTTTAATACAATATATAAATATTTAAATATGAAAAATTAATATAAAATGTAAATACATGCTTTAAAAACATAAAGTTTTTATTTATACCAGGGTGTTGATGTTATTTTTCTATATGTGCAAAATACAAGTGGGGAAAAAGAATGATGATGTCTAAGAAATTAATTACGCAGATATGCCAGATTAAATTATACATGTGTGCTGCCTACAGACATTCATGCAGTGCACTGAAATAGTTGAATAAGGGATGCAAGAACCATAAGCAATTGATTTATTTTCATGTGGAGTCAGAATTTCCTGGATTTATTTCTGAATTTGGTTTTCATTTTTTTCTTTTTGTTGGAAGTGAAATTGAATAAGAATCTAGACTCTTGGTAAAGGGATTATCAGTTGGCAGAAGTAATTTCCAGAGCTGGTCACCTGGTTTGAGAAGTATCCTGTAATAGGATAAAGAGCTGTACTCTGAACAGGTAGGATTATGTATGGCTTCTTTATCAATAAATCCAAAGTTCAATGAGTTTTCTGTTTTTTTTTTCATAATTTCTCCCTAACCAGGTTGATTGTGCATTGTTTGATAATCACTTTTTTTAAAGTTTTTAAATTTTATTTTATTTTATTTTTATTTTTAAGTAGGCTCCATAGCCCCCGTGGAGCCCCACATGGGGCTTGAACTTATGACCCCAAGGTCAAGACATGAGCTGATATCAAGAGTCCGATGTTTAACCGACTGAGCCACCCAGGCGCCCCTGATGTATCACTTTTTGTCATTTCTTCCTTTTGAAAGCAGATTTTTTTGTTTCTTCTTTCTTTCTTGTTTTTTTTTTTTAATTGAAGTATAGATGACACACAATGTCACATTAGTTTCAGGTGTACATCATAGTGATTTGACCATGTCTCTTCTTGACTATGGAGCTTTTTATTTTAATTTTTAGTCTTTTTAAGTTTTAATAGACTTAAATGTTAAAAGATGACATAAAAATTTGATGCCGAAAAAACCCACCCCATTTGTATCTGGTGAGTAACATTATAAACAATGTGTCTTTTCCCTGTCTGAGACCATTCTGAGTGGGGTTTTTTTTGTTTGTTTTTGGTTTTTTTTTGAGAGCATGAGAGAGGGAGTGTGCATATATGTGTGGGGTGGGGAGGGGCAGAGGGTGAGGGAGAGAGAGAATCCTAATACCAGAGGGGCTCGATCTCATGACCCTGAGATCATGACCTGAGCTGAAATATCAAGAGTCAGATGCTTAACTGACTGAGCCACCCAGGCGCCCCTGAATGTCAGTTTTCTTGAATGACAGTGATGTTGGTCTTGCTCTGAGCCACATATATTCCTTTTTGGGATTTGCAGTCAGCTAATCACACCCCCACCTTTCTCTGTGGTTGAACTTCAAAATGAAGAATTCCTGTATACCACCCCGTTTCCGAGAAGAGAAAAGCTGCTGGAACAGTTTATGAGGTACACACATCATGGTATGGGACCAGGTACCAGGCATTAGTGATACCAGAATTAGGGCTAGTGTTCAGGCTGTTCAGAATATGTTTTTTTTTATGTTTCTATAAAGGACAAGGAACAGAAAAAAATATCCTTTATGCAAATGAGAACATGCTAAACCCGGGGTATTTTACTTACCAAGTACAGCAGGTTGTTTTAATCGTAATTGTTGAATAATTATTGTTGTTGTTGGAAATTCTGAGCAGTCTCTCGCTCTCTCTGTCTCGCTTTCCAAAAAAAAAAGGACAGGTTGGCAGTTAAAGCCACTTTTTGATTTTCAGGACCAATTTTTCTGTGTTAAGTTAACCATAAAACATGTAATCTGTCCTGGCAAAGCTGTATGTTTAACTTCTGTCATCTTGCTGTCTCTTTAGGCATGTTACTCTTCTCCATTCCTTCCTTCCCTCTCCCTAACCCCCCATGGTGACAAGAGGCCACCGTCTGAGTGCTAGGAATGGCTTACTCTGGTTCGCTGGCCTGCCCTCCTCAGTTATAGGCCATGTCCCCTCTCTCCCCAAGTTATTGGATGTTCCTTCCTGCTTGTGACTTATTTTCAAGGTTGGGCTATGACTGTATTCTAAGTTCTAGATGCAACATGATTAAATAATAAAAGTTGGATATATTTAATGCTCTCACCAAAATTAGACACCACAAAGGGACCTGGTTGCACTGCAGAAATCCCTGAAGAAGGAATCCTAAGTAGTGAAATATCTGGCATTGGGACGGTCTGGGTGATCTTTAGAGGCCAGCGCTCCTTATTCGTGTTTTTTAAACTTTGATCTTTAGCAAACCATCTACATACTTATATTTAAGACTTGGTGATAATTTGAAGGGAGAAGTTAGAAGGAGTTGGAGGTAATGTGCTTTATTCTATTTTTCCAAAAGGAAGTGGTATTGTTGACTAAGGGATGTATTTTGCGGGAGAATATGAGAAATAAAGCATCGATTTGATTTACTTATGTTTCTCAAATGGTCTTCCTTTTCTGTTTCTTTGAAAGATCTTAATGAACTATTTGATTTAGGAAAATTATTCTGGAGCAGATGACACTAAATACTGTGCACTTTTTAGCAAATTAGTATTTTATCTGTTTGGAAGATTGCAATAAAACTAAATGGGGAAAATTTTCTTCATGGGGAAAACATTATTTCATACTGAATAGAGTATTCCCAGATATTCTTCTGTACCTGGGTTAGGTTTTCTAGTAGTAGCTTTTTGTAGAGTCAATATAAAATTTACATTTATAAGAGCAGGGTGAAGCTAAAACTGAATTATTTAAATATACATATGTTTTATTCTTTACTAGAAATCAAGTTTGTTTAAAAGAGAATTATCCTAAATGGTCCAATGTGCCCAAATGTCTAATATATTTTTCTTGAGTATGATAGTAAATTCCTAAAGGAAACTTTCAAATCTTTGTATACGGTAATATTATTCAGGAGGCACAATAACATTTCTCAAATTCCCAAGAAGTACAAACTACTTTATTTCCTAAAATGATAAGTTTTTAAAAATGTATACACATTTTAGAGATTTTTTTCTGCATGGCCCCAAAGAACATGAACTCTTTATGGTTATCCAATTTGGCTTTTGTGAATAAACACTTTATTGTGTATGATTCTATTGGGTAAAAGTAATTTGGCTTTTGTGAATAAACACTTTATTGTGTATGATTCTATTGGGTAAAAATCAATCAGCACATTTCCATCCTATATATTTTAATGAAAATTCTCCCCACATCTTCAAATTTACCCTGAAGGCCTCCCCCACCCCTCCACATTTAAATTACTCAAGATCGTATTAGGGGTTTGGGATATGAAAATGTATTTTGTATTTAGAATCACATCACTTTTTGCTTTTTTAACTGGAAGGGATCCTAGGAGATCATTTCTAGAATAACTACTGGAGTCTACAGATAAAAGAGTTTTTTTTTTGAATCTCAAAGAAGCTACATATCTATTTGAGATACCTGGCAGCTATACTAATTCCCAGTTCAGGGCACAGATCAGGTCAGCAAACATTTATTACTTACTGGGGACTTCTAAGTAATTGAGAAATAATGTCAAACTTCTAGGAGCTTATAATCAAGTAGGGTGTGCAGACATGCTAATAGATGATATTAATAGAATGTGTTAAACATGGTAATAATGACAAGTACAGGATAAACATAGAACAGAAGAATTGATTCATTTGATAAGTGCTTTTATTTTTCTTGAATGAACATTTATTGGGCACTTACTAAATGTCAAGTGATAAGTCCTAATGAACTAAAATGGACATAGTCCCTGATCTCCGTATTCTTAGTCTTCGAGGGGAGAGAAGCCAATGAATTACTCACATAAAAATGTATAATAGAAACTAACATAGTACCCTGACTGCAGTTCTAGGAGGCCACACAACAAAAGAACCCGACTGGACTGGGGGTTCGGGAGAGGTTTCACTCCCATCCAGTCACTGGGACAATGCACAAGTTGAAGGAATCAGGCTCACTGACTTTAGCAGTCAGGTTTTAAAGAAAAAAATAGAAAAAAAATATAAATAACAGATTCTTTTCTAGATAGTTTGTGCAGAAAAGGCATACACTAAGGGGTATTGGCAGCTTCACAGGCATGGGAGAGTCACAGCCAGAAACCACGCCCCCCTGCACCAGTGGGCATGACTTCAGTGGCCGTTTTCCCCATGGCCAACCACAGAGACCACGGAGAGTCTTACCAACACAGGGCATGGATGCCAGCATGAACACCTCTGTTGCTCTATCTCTGGACCAGGATGTCTCAGTTATTTGGTTAACAATTTTTGTGTGTGTGTGGTAAAAATTGGAAAAGTAAGCAATTTCATTCTCATCAAGTTAAGACTGTCTTTTTTTTCCTACTCCAACTTCCCCTCCTCTTGTGCCAGATGGTTTTGAGTTGGCTCCAGGAATTTATGAGACTCCTCTAAGAGGAAATGGAATTGGGGTATTAAACTTCCATTTAATGGGATATGTTTGTGTAATTTTCAGCCACTTCTAGGCAAAGTTAAACTATTGCTAACCATTCTGATATAGGAATGGCTTCCTGAAATACTTCTCTTGCTCACTGCTGACTCACCTGGCATTACAACATGAAGGTACAGGGCCAGAGGCCATATTATAATATGAATGTGGCTTCCAGGGTCCAACACCACACATTTGTGGGAAATGGAGGAAAACAAGATGTGAAAGGTACAGAGTCAGAAGCTAGTCTGTGGAAAATCCTTCCAATGGTCAGGTCTGTAATACTGTAAGCAGATGACCTGGTTGTCATTGACGTCAAACCAAAAGGAAAGTCGTCCCTGCTAGGAGTAACTTGATAATGTTGCAAATATACTAGCAATGCACCGCATTAAATTAAGTTCAATTAAATTACATTAAATTAAACAAAAACAGGTAAAGTGAATTCTGAGATCTGTAGTCAGCATAGGTAAAGTGATATCAACAAGGCTATATCACATCCTATGTTAGAGTCCAATTGGGAGACAGAAATGTCACACAGTCATGTAAACAGGGGAAGTTTAATACAAAGAAGTATTAACTATAACGGGATTATCTACTAAGAAATAAAGAAAACATAAAGAATGGAGGAATAATAACAGACATGGGGAAGGGCTCCCCCTTTAGGGCTGAGGTGGAGCATCCAAAGGAGAAACGGATTGGGAAGATCCTACCGTCCTCTCTTCTGCCACACGGTGAGATTCAGACTTTGCTGGAGACACTGCAGCCATGACCCGCTGGATGGTGGAGAGCTTGCAGAAGTGCTGTCAGAACTCTGTCCTCTGGTGTAGGGGAAGCCATCCATGGGAAGGTGCCCTGCTGAAGAACTCACTGAGATGCCACCTGCGGGGATGTTGACCTCTACGGTGCCAGCCGAAGCTGTTGTAGAGTGTCCTGTGCGGCAGATTGCTATGGGAGCAAAGTGAGGAGATCATAAGCAGGCACCAGAAGAAAACCTCTTTCCTCCTTATGTGTCCTTCCAGCACCCTCTACTGCCCAAGCTTAACATCAAACCAACTGTCAAGGGAAAAGCTGTTTTAGTTTCACAAAGAGGCCATGAAGGGTGGATTTGGAAATGAGAAGCAATAAGTTGATGACCGAAACACACACTTTAGGAAACTGTCATTGCCAATAACCTACAAATCAGGTAGATGTTGCAATATCCAGGGGGGAAAACTGAAAAATAGGAACTCCTCTTGTATGTCTCTACTATAACACTGCTTTGCTTCTTACACTTCTGGTCACCAAATGTGTGACTTTTCCCCCCATGCCAAGCAATTTTGTGACACCTGCTGGGTGTCATACAATTTAACTCAATTCTGACACTGTCTACTTGGAGAAACCATGAGATCCTGCAGGTTAAGGGCTCAGTCCCACAGACTGCCCCCCCCTTCAGTTGCCAATCCCAAGTCCAGGCTGTCACCTGTGCTTCTAACCACCTGGCTATAAATTAGAAGTTCCAACAACCCCTCCTTGGGTTTGATTAATTTGCTAGAGCAGCACAGAACTCAGAGCAACATTTTACTTATTAGAGTACTAGTTATAAAAAGATTTAACCCAGGAACAACTAGGTGGAAGAGATGTATAGGGCAAAATATGTGGGAGAGACACAGAGCTTCCATGCCCTCTGCAGGTGTGTCCCTCTCCCAATACCTCTACGTGTATACCAATCTGAAAGATCTCCAAACTCTGTCCTTTTGGGTTTTTATGGAGGCTTCATACATAGACATGATTGATTAAATCATTGGCCTTTGGTGACTGGTTCAACCTCCAGACCCTGTCCCCTCCCTTGGAGGAGGGGGTGCTGTTCCAACCTTTTAATCGCAAGGTGGTTCTCTTCACAATCGGTCTTCATCCTGTGGGCTTTCCAAAAGTTGTTTCATTAACATAAACTCAGATGTGGTTGAAAGGAGCTTGTTAGAAATAACAACAGAAATTAATTTCACCATTATCACTCAGGAGCTATTTCAGGAATGGGGAAGAAAACTAAATATTATAACAAAAAATGTCCCCTTGGCCCTTATATGGCAAATGGCAAGGGTTCTAGGAGCTATGAGCCAGCAACCACAGACAAAGACCAAAGATATATTTTTCTTTTCTTTTTTTTTTTTTTTTTAATTTAAAGATTATTTATTTATTTATTTATTTGACAGAGATAGAGACAGCCAGCGAAAGAGGGAACACAAGCAGGGGGAGTGGGAGAGGAAGAAGCAGGCTCATAGCGGAGGAGCCTGATGTGGGGCTCGATCCCATAACGCCAGGATCACGCCCTGAGCCGAAGGCAGACGCTTAACCGCTGTGCCACCCAGGCGCCCCAAAGATATATTTTTCTTACTGTAAGTTGCAATGTAACAAGTGTATGTTGAAAGGGTAAGGGTGAGATTGGGAGATTGGGGAATGGAGTGAGAGGTGGCCAGCGAAGAAACTTGTTATCATTGCATGGAAAGAATACCAGTTTTCTGTTGTCAGAAATGACAGAACTAGGCAGAGATGATAAAGGAGTTTTGTTAGAAACTTCAGTGGATTGAGATCTGGCCACATGCCCTGCCTTCTTGCTATCAATCAGTTCACTGTAGGTAACAGTGTGCAGAGAACAGAGCTGTTAACCTTAGGAGGAAAACTGCCAGTTATTATACCAGCAAAATGACTTATTTGGGACGAGAAGAGGAATTGTAGTTTGGGACAGGATAGCTACAGCAAAAGCCATGGGCAGATCCAGAGAACAAAGGAGAGGAATGCTCTTTTGCGGAGGCAGGGGGTGGAGTTGGGAAGGGCTATTATAACAAAAAGCTCCTTGGAGTAAACTGGGAGTTTGAAGTGTAGTGTCTTTTCATCGGTTGAGCTCTGATAGACTCTCAGTGACTGGGGTCTTTGCTAGGCAAGGAGAAAATCTTCCTCCTGCTGGAATAATAAAGTAGGCTTCTTTCTGAAAGGTATGATTTTTCCTATTGAGGTAAAAAAAGGCTGTTGGGTGGTACAATGTGAGAGCTCCCCCTTCTGGCTTCCCAACTCCATTTTATTTATTTATTTAAAAAAATTTTTTTTATTATGTTCAGTTAGCCAACATACAGTACATCATTAGTTGTTGATGTAATGTTCAACAATTCATTAGTTGCGTGTAACACCCAACTCCATTTTAAATGAGGTTTCCTTTATTCAGTTTCATAGAACTGAGTGAATTCATTGATTACCGTTAGGTGAAAACCTCCAAGTAGAACACAGCTTGCCTTGTTCATGGATAAGTAAAGAGAATAAAACAACATACATCTTATAAAATGTACAACCCAAGAGAAAATTGTGTATAAAAGGATAAAAATTGGAGTGACCTCTAATCTGTTTCATAAAACAATAAATATAAAGAGACAATGGTATTACAGCCAATATGATAAGATAAAAATGGAAATAACGAATGTAAGAAAGAAAATAAGGAAATAACGTTGGTTTTCTCAGATGATGTAATGGCTAAAAATAGAATAGACTATACAGAAACTTAGAGCAATTAAGAGTTCAGCAAGGTTGCCAATTGTAAGATTAACAGATAAAATTTGATAGCATTTCTATATTTCAGAAATAATAAATCAGAAAATATAATTTATAAGGAAAAATATAACATAAAGAAAAAAACTATTATTTATTTATTCTACCAAAAGGATGTATATGTAATTTATGAAGACAATTATAATACTTTGTTGAAGAAAGTAAAAGGAAATTTATATACATAGAGGGCTGTACCATGTTTATAGATGACACAGTTTGCTGTAAATATTTAAGTGATTCATTAAAAAGAAAGCATAGAGTGGCCTAGAATGGAGTCTAGCCACCAAGAACTCAGATCATACATATAAGGCAGAGTCTAATGAGATTTTTAATGTTTCACTCTTAAATATATAAGAAAAGCTAAGGATTACCATGTGTATAGAAAATCTTACAATTTATGTAAGAAAGATGTTAAAATATACAGAAATGGGTACAGATAATATAGAAAACAAATGAAAATTTCAAAGAAATTATAACTTACTTTTTTAAAAAATAAGAGAAATTGTGGCACCATAAGAAAAGAAGGGGATGCTACAAAAAAGAATTAATAGAGTTATTGAAAATTAAAGATATGATAAATGAAATTAAAAATTCAATAATGGGTTTGAAAGATAAAAGTTAAAGAAATTTTCCACTAAGTAGAACATGATAATAAATTGATGGTAATACAGGAAAGATAAGAAAATTAGAGGGGGCACCTGGGTGGCTCAGTTGGTTAAGTGTCTGCCTTTAGCTCAGGTCATGATCTCAGTCTCCTGGGATTCATCCTTCTGTAGGGCTCCCTGCTTGGCGAGGATCCTGCTTCTCTCTCGTCCCCAGTCCCCACCACCACCCACTGGCTCCTGCTCTCTCAAATAAATAAATAAAACCTTAAAAAAAAAAAAGAATATTAGAGAACTAACTCCAGAACTACAGTATTTAAATAGTAGAAATTTCAGAAAGAAAGCATAGGTAAAATGTTGAGGAGGAAATTATCAAAGATGTAGTAAAAGAAAAGCATCTGAAAATGAGGGCTGTAAATTTCCATATTGAAAAAGTTTACTGAATATTCAGCATAATAATATTGAGTAAACTTTATTCCTGAATATTTAAAAGTAATTAGAAAAATCATATCAAGACCTTTAATCATGATATTTTAGAATACCAGAAGACCCTAAAAGTTACCAAAAATTAAAAATAAACAGGTCAGAACAAAGGATCTGAGCAGCTCAAAATGAATACTGGACTCTAGAAAACAATGAAGCAGTCTTCTATTAGGAAAATAATTCTATGCCCAGCCAAACTATCAATTAATGTAAGTGCAGAATAAGATATTTTCAGACACAGAAAGTCTTTAAAAATTTATTTCCTGTGCAGCACTTCTTCAGAACCTAATGGAGACTGTGTTCCTATCAAAATAAGTAAATAAACCAAGAATGAGGAAGACCTAAGATCCAACAAACAGGACACAGCATAGAAGAAAGTAAAGAGGAATCTGAGGATGAGAACTCTGTTGAAGACAGAGGGAATCCAGTCCGCATGATAGCGAGAAGGTAAGAGAATTCCAGGAGGAGTGGCGGTATCTCTAGTTCAAAAATGGCAGTGTAGAAAAGTATATCGTGTGGTGTTTTGATAAAATGTGGAGGGTGTAGGAAGCCAACCATAGATTTGAAATATGAAACAAAATGAAACGAAAGAGAGGTATTTTGTAATTCCAGGAACAACCAGAGGAAGCACTAGAAGAGGAATTAAGTCATAATATACTTGAGAGTAAAAAATACGTAGTTGTAATAAAAATATTCAATATATATACTATAAAACTTGTGACATAGCAATATTGAGAAAATGGGGAAAGAGGGGAAGAGGAAACCTCAGAGATTTTCATCTAACAGAATAATTAGTAGGATTCTAACATAGTTGACAATACGCATTAGATGTATATTATTTAGAGATGCGGAGCAAATCCCAAAGTAAACAGCAAAAGCAGTAGAAAGTGATTGTTTCTGGGTAGTGGGAGTGGGAATGGGGATGTGGGAGAATATTTTTGTCTATGCTATATACTCCACATGTTGTGGTGTTTCCAAATAGGGTCATTATTGGTGTTTTGGATGCCCTGCTTTTCTTCTGGGGGGCCTCCTATACATGGTAGGACATTTGGCTCACTTAATCTTTGGGTATATGATGGCAGTAGCCCCTCCTGGGACTTGTGATTAATCTGAATACTCCTACGTTTTTCCTAAAGCCCTCTGAAAGAAAATGGCACTCCTGGCAGCCGAGAGCTATTATATTCCCTGGATAAAGATAAAAGCTAATTATAGAAAGAAATAGAATCTGAGGGATATAGAGAAAGGAATACTCAGAAGAAAATCTGAAGTGCTAGAATATTTCATTATAAGAAATACATAAGTGGAAACAAATTAAGCATTCACATCAAGAAACTTGAAAAAAATAAAAAAGAAAGAAAATAAAAGATAGTTAAGATTTAAACAGAAATGAATTAATTAGAAGAAAAAAGTAGACTTGATACGTAAAAGACCTGGCTTTTTGAAAAGATCAAAAGACAAGAAACTTCTGGCAATGTTAATCAAGGAAAAAACATCAGGAAAGTACAAATATATGGAAAATAAGTGGTAAAACTACAGATTAAATGATAATTTTTTAAAAATAGGAATACAATGCCATATTATACAAACATATTTGAAAATTTTGATGAAACATGATTTTCCTAGCACAGTTGAAATTATAAAAAATAACAAGGAAAAAGGAATCTTGAAAAGAAAAGAAGAAATATGTTATTCAAAACTTACCTTCAAAACACCAAACACACACATTTAGAAAAATACATTCAAAGTTTATATTACCTAAAAGTTCCAGGAACCTCCAGGGAATAAATATTTCTATATCACTGGAACTATTTTATAAAAAGAATTGAAAGTTTTCCATCTAACAATAATATGAAAATGAAAGGTGTGAGCATACACATGCAAATCCTGAAGACCAATTTAATTCTATTTGCAAATAGTCAAATTTTTAATAAAATATCAGCAAATTTTATCTAGCAGTATACAAAAGCACTAATAAATTACACATTTTGTAATGACCAACCATGTAGGAAAGTTTCATCAGGAAATCTCTTAATGGATTTTATCAAAGGATAAAAATTATTTGTTAATCTCAATAAACAGTAGTAAATGCACTTGATGAATCACAACATACATTATTGATAAATTGTTTTAGAACACTAGCAGTTCAGGGACACTTCTTGGCTTTTAAGGAATATTATTAGCAGTTTGGAGCAGTTAAGCTTCCTGTATTACTGTTTTGGGCTAACATTTTGTTATTAATGCCCAGTTTTATCACACTGTGTTCTGAGAGGCCAGATCCCACTAGCCAGCATCATAAAATCGAGATGTGGACAGGGATGCTGTCCCTTTAATATATATATATTATTGTACACTGTTCTGGACATGCTACTCAAGGAGCTAAAGATAAACAAAAAAGAAGGTATAAAAACTTTTGTAAGCAAAACCAAAAATCATTGTTATTTGCAATAATATAACTGCCTAACTAGAAAAAATTGTCTGGAAATGAATGAGTTGAAATGTGGCTGGTTTCAAAATCCATATGCAAAAAACAATGGTTTTGCTCTCTACCTAGGATAATAAGTGGCTAAAAAACAAAAGTTTAAATATGTTTATTTTAAAAAGCAACAAAAATGTGAAATAAAAACCCTATGACACACATGTTACTTCTTTGTATATTTGAACAAATGAGAAGACATAATCTGTGGAAAGAGTGTGTACTTTGAAGAGTATGTGACTCTCGATCTCGGGGTCAGGAGTTTGAGCCCCACGTTGGGTGTACAAATTACTAAAACAAACAAATAAATGTGAAAAAAGAAAAAAAAACTGGCTTATTTCTGATGATATTAAAAAAAGAAATCCATATGAAGCTTCTTTTCTGAGAACTTATTAAATAAATTTGCATTTCATCTAAAAGAATGAAGAAATATTAAAGTTATAAGGTAATACACAGTTTCCATAACTAAAGCAAGATGGTTCTGATGTCAGAGAAGATAGGCATATCAAAAGAATGAAATAAAATATAAAAAAGACCCCCAAATTTATCATTGAGTAACAGTAAATTTAAAAACTAAAGTCAGGGGGGAAAAGGATTGTTATTCCAGAACATACCATGAATTAAATATTTAGATTTTTAATCGCATATGTATTTAAAAATATAAGAACACCAAAAATGGAGCTAAAAAGCAATGACAAACCAGGAAAAAAAATCAGTTACAAAATACGAAAAATTCTTATAAATCCCTAATATATAAGTTACTATGAAGAAAAGTTGGGAAAAAAACGAATGGAAACAAACACCACCACCAGAGATGATACATTAAAGGCTCAGATAGCTTAGTTTCTTGTATTAAATCAACTCTTTTATGGGTTTATTAAAATTCTTCAAGTTAGACACACCCTACAATCTAGCAATTCTATTTCTAGGAATTTATCCTAAGGAAATAATTGAATAAGTACACAAAAGTGTATGTACAAAGATATTGACCCAACTTGGTCATGGTGTACAATTTTTGTATATTTTAGGATAAAGTTTGCTAATACTTTGTTAAAGATTTTCCATGTATGTTTCCGTGCCTGTGGTAGCATGCAGTTTTCCTTTCTTGTGATATCCGTCCGGTTTTGGTATTGGACTGACGCGGGGATCACAGATTGAGTTAACAAGTGTTTCTTCTGTTTCTATTTGCTGGAAGAAATTATGGAGAATTGGTATCAGTTCTTACCTAAATATTTGATAGAATCCACCAGTGAAACTATCTGGGTATCGTGCTTTCCTTTTTTGATGGTTATTAATTATTGATTTAATTCCTTTAATATATATATTAATAACTACATATTAATAAATATATTCAGAATATCTTTCTCCTTGTGTGAGCTTTGGGAGTTTATATCTTTTAAGAAATTGGTCCATTTCATCTAAGTTATTGAACTTGTGGGTACAGAATTGTTTTTTAGGGTTTCTTTATCTTTTTAATTTCTATAAGATCAGCAATAAGAATCCACCTTTTCTTTCTTATATTGGTAATTTGTGTCCTCCTTTCTTCTCCCCCTCCCTGTTAATTTTATTGATCTTTTCAAAGAAGCAGCTTTTGGTTTTATTGATTATCGCTGGTGTTTTTCTGTTTTCATTTCGTTGATTTCCTCTCCCAATTTTTATTACTTTCTTCTGATTGCTTTAGTCTTATATTGTTCTGTCTCTACTTTTCTAAGGAGGACATTTAGATTATTGATTTTAGATATTTTTCCTTTGTAACATATGCATTTAATGATGCTACAAATTTCCCTCCAAGCACTGCTTGTGCTGCTTCCACAAATTTTGTTACGTATTAGATTAAAATAATTATTAATTTGTCTTGACACTGTCACTTTGACCCATGTGTTACTTAGAAGTGAGTTGTTTGATCTCCAAATGTTTGGAGATTTCCAGCTTTTTTTGTGTCGTTAATTTCTAGTTTAATTCCATTGTAGTTTGAGAACACACTTTGTATAATTTCTATTTTTTTTTAAAGTTTGATAATGTGTGTTTTATGGCCCAGAATGTGGTCTCTCTTGGTGAGTGCTCCATGGGATCTTGAGAAGGATGTGTACTCCACTGTTATTGGATGGAGGATTTTATAAATATCAACTAGAACAAGTTGATTGATGGTACTTTTCTTTTTCTTCTTTTTTATAATTTTTATTTTGTTATATGATGGTACTTTTCAGAGCAACAAAATCCTTACTGATTTTCTGCCTGCTTGATTTATCAATTACTGAAAAAAGTACATTGAAGTGGGTTTGTCTGTTTCTCCTTGCAGTTCCATCAGTTTTAGGCTCACGTCTATTGATGCTCTCTTGTTAGGTACATACAAATTAATGATTACTACACTTTCTTGGAGAATGAGACTCCTTTATCACTATGTAATATCCCTCGTCATTCCTGATAATTTTCCTTCTTCTGAAGTCTACTGTGTCTTAAATTAATATAGCCACTCTAGGTTAGATTGTCGTTAACGTGGCATATCTTTTTGTAGCCCCTTGCTTTAATCTGTCTGAGTTTTGATATTTAAAGTGAGTTGCTTGTAGACAATTATAGCTCAGTCTTATTTTTATCCACTTTGACAATTCCTTTCTTTTAATTGCTGTGTTCAGACCATTCACATTTAAAGTGATTGTTGATGCGGCTGGATTAATGTCTGCTGTGTTTGTTACTATTTGTTATTTGTTATGCTTGTTCCTTGTTTCTTCTTCACCATCTTTTTCTGCTTTCTCTGTTTTAATTGGGCCGTTTTCATGGTCCATTTTATCTCCTCTCTTAGCATATCATTTAGGCTTCTTTTGAAAAACTTTTTGTGGTTGCCATAGAGTTCAAAATATGCATTTTTATCTGATCTAAATCCATCTGCAGATCACACTGTACCACTTTAGGTGCAGTGCACGTACCTAACAGAGTATTCCCAGTTCCTCCCTCCAATCTCTTAGGATGTTCATTTCACTTTTCCATGTGTTGTAATCATCTGATACATTGTTACTATTATTACTTTAAACAATAGGGGCACCTGGGCGGCTCAGTTGGGTCCGCCTTGGTTCAGGTCATGATCCCAGGGTCATGGGATTGAGTCTCACATTGGGCTTCTTGCTCAGCGGGGAGCCTGCTTCTCTCTCTGCCTGCCGCTCCCCCTGCTTGTGTTCTTTCTCTCTCAGATAAATAAATAAAATCTTAAAAAAAAAAAATTAACAATGAATTGTCTTTTATTTTTTTCTTTTAAAAACATTAAAATAAAAATATTTTATTTTACCTTAATGTATTCTTGTTTCCTTTTTTAAATAGATCTGAATTTCTGACCTGTATTATTTTCCTTCTCTGAAGAACTTCTTTCAATTCTTGCAGGGCAGGTCTGCTGACGATGAATTCTCTGTTTCTGTTTATCTGAGGAATTGTTTCTCTTACACTTTTTTTTTTCTTTTTCACTTTTTTCCCCTCTTTTTAAGGATAATTTTGCTACATGCAGAATTCGAGAATGATACATTTTTCTTTCAGCACCTTAAATATTTCACTGCCTTCTTTTTCTTTGACTTGCATCGTTTGTGATGAGAAGTCTGCTGTAATTCTCACTCTTCCTCTATAGGTAAGGTATTCCCATACCCCAAGCTTCTTTTAGTAGTTTGTCTTTGATTTTCTGCAGTTTGAAAATGATATGCATCTGTATTTTGACGTTTATCCTGTTAGATGTCTCTGACTTTCTTTAGTTTGTGATCTGGTATCTGTCATTAATTTGGGAAAATTCTCAGACATTATTACTTCCAATATTTATTCCAGAATGTTCCCATTCTACCTTTTTTCTTAATGTTGTATTCCAAATATGTGCAATTTATGCCTTTTGAAATTTACTATACTTCTTGGATAGAAAAAATAGGATTTTTTTTTTCATTTTTTTTCTTCTTTGCATTTCAGTTTGGAAGTTTCTATTCACATATCTTCTAGCTCACTGATTCTTTCCTCGGCTGTGTCCAGTCTAATAAGCCCATCAAAAACATTATTTCTGGGGCGCCTGGGTGGCACAGCGGTTAGGCGTCTGCCTTCGGCTCAGGGCGTGATCCCGGCGTTATGGGATCGAGTCCCACATCAGGCTCCTCTGCTATGAGCCTGCTTCTTCCTCTCCCACTCCCCCTGCTTGTGTTCCCTCTCTCGCTGGCTGTCTCTATCTCTGTCAAATAAATAAATAAAATCTTTTAAAAAAAACCATTATTTTTATTACAATATTTTTGATTTCCAGCATTTCTTTTTGATTTTTAGAGTTTCTGTCTCTGTGCTACGTTGCTTATTTGTTTTTGGATGTTTTCTGTTTTCTATTAGATTCCTTAACATATTAATCATAGTTATTTTAAAATACTCTAATATTAGAAGAACTGTGTCATATCTGAGTGTGGTTTGGTGCTTGTTTTGAATCTTTAGACTGTTTTTTACTGAGTTTTGGTATGCCTTGTATTATTATTATTTATTATTATTTTTATGTTTATTTTTTTAAGCTTGACATGGTGTATTGAGTAATAAGAACTGTGGTAAATGGTCACTGGTGTGAGCTTCCATGTTGTTTATCTGGCTAGGAGACAGGATGTGTTTAATGTTGTAGGTGCCAGCGGCTTCAAGTTCCTCTGGTGTCTTTGTTCCGGTCTCCCCTTTGTCTTCAGGGTTCTCTGAGGACTCTTCCTAAAGTAGAGTCTGTGCCTTGCAGCAGTTTGGGCTGTTATACACGATTCTTATATTGAAGGGCTGTTTGACGTGGTGTTTTGATGTGAGTAAGAGGAAGTATTTTATAATCTAAAGATTAAATCTCAGTCTTTCAGCAGGCCTGTGTCCGTGGGCTGTGAACTTCACTCATGTTCAGAGTTCTTTCCCTCCACTTAGGTAAAACAGAAGGGTGAGAGGAGGCCGGGCAAGGGTACTTGCCCTTCCTCCAGTGAATAAGGCTCTGATAAAGCCTTTTCCCTTTGTTATGGAGAACAATCTGGGCATATTTCAATGTGACTACTCTCCCTTCCTTCTACCAGGGACATGTAGGGAATCTCTCTTGGCTCTTCAAAGTACCAACCTTGTGAGATTCCTGGAAGTAAAACCCACAGAAGTCTTCACTTTCCCAAAGACTGGGGCCCCCAGGAGTTTCTCATTCTCATTCTAATCCACACTCAGACTCCAACATTTTGTCAAAATCACGAAGTTTGTGTACCTGCAGAGCATGGCTCCAGCAACTTCTGCTCTGGCTAAATAGATGTTGACTGTGGTTTTCTGTATTCTCCTGTTTCTCCAGATTTCAGCATTTGAGTTTGCCCTGTGACCTCAATTTTCTGATGGAGGTCATTGATTTTCAGTTTGTTTAGTGCATTTCTTAAATTAAGAATGGCAGTGACCATTTCCAAGCATGTCATGTCAGAACTGAAATTGGATGTTGGGATTACTTTTCCTAAATTTTATTTTGCTTCTGTCTCATTTCTTTCTTTTTTAAAATTTTAATGGTACAGTGACCATGCATTGCATGAGCACCCCAGATCTTAGTGATCTTCTCATCCATTCAAGCTGATTCTGTTTTGGCCTAACATCAATCAGTACATGAAACTCAGACCGTTTGCTGGTTTTCACATGAAATCCAATTGCCCTTACCATTCATCATCATTCTTTTCTTTTTCTTAGTTTTATACTCCCTACTTAAGATTTATGGAGGCACTGGAAAGGATGATAGTCACACGCTGCACACCATGCCCCAGACAAAGCCCCATTAAACACGTCTCTACAGAGTCCCTCTGTCCTGTAGCTGCTTTACGTATTCTGCTTTGCTGTCCTCTGAACACCTCTGTATCATCCCCAGCAAAGGTACTCAGCTTCTATTTCTTAAAAAAAAAAAAAAGTTGAATTCCGTAAATGAAGTACCTATTATTTTATGGAGGTAAGCACATATGTAAATGAGAAGTGAGAGAGTGAAATGCTCTGTCCAGTAGCACAGATTAGATTAGATTATACTTTCTCTACCAACAGCCGCTTTGAGCTAGCTCTAATTCATCCACACTCTCACAGTGAAAGCCGCTTTTGTAAACCACCCGCAGACTGCCCATCCACTCCAGAAACTTGGGTTATTTCTACAGAACAACACTGTATCCTGTATGCTGATGGACCCGATCCATCCATTTGTCACAATATATTGTTCCTGAGTCTTTATCTGTTTATTTCCCTCCGATACCAGAAGTATAAGTTTACAGAGTACAAAACATAAGTCATAGACTATATTTTAATCATCTTTTAATTTTAACATCTTGCACTATTCCTGGCATATGGTAAGTGCTCAAAAACAGTTTGGTGAGTAAATGAATGACTTATTGGTGATGATTTTATCACCGAGTGGGAATGTTTGTATACATTTATGATACCAAAGGAAAAACAACTTAGAACAATGAGTGCTAATTAATATGATTTTTCACTACACTTTAAAACATCAAAATTTTCCTTAATAATTTGCCCAAATGTGAATTACTTCTGAATTAACTTTGGGATTACTAATGAAACTGGAATAAAGTTTCCTGAAGGGCATTTCTCAAAAATAACTCAATTATCCAAGTTAAGCATGTTCCACATGAAGAATTTTAATTCTGTTCTCTAAGGAATTATTCATGAATTGTATGATTTGTCCATTCTTATTAAAAGAAGAATCAATAGGCCTCTAATGTAAAATTAATTTATTTCCCTATAGCACTCATAGTTTTTATTAGGTTCTTTCCAATATTAAAGAATGGTAAACTGAGATTATATATTTTTTTCCCAGAAGATAAACATGTCAATACTATACTCAATGAGGTCTACAAATCCTGTATTTGGCAATGAGGACACATTATTAAGGCATTGCAGTTGTCTGTGTAATTCATTATGGTTCATCAGAGAAACTTATCCTGAGGTCTTTGGTGTTCATTGTCATCAACTGATAAGCATGCCCTTAATATATTTTGCAGTCGAGTGAATGACATCTAAATATGTAAGTGGTTTTCCAAGCAAACAACTCTCTGATTTGTGCGTACATAACTTACATTTAATTCAGAGATTTTGCTTATGAGATCTCACCAACATTAAATTTTCATTTCCAAATCCCTTGATAAATTGAATTATAGAGAATAGGATGGATTTAAGAAAATGGCATACTCTTCAAAGTTTTAGATATTTTGCTGTTTTATACCTCATCAAACATTCCTTTAACCCAAATTCTTGTGTTTTTTATTTTTTCTCCTCTTGGGAATGGTACAAGACTTGGGTAAAGTGAGAATTATGCTCAGTAATGACAATTAGAACATATGAATTAGGTACTCAATTTGTGTGATACGGTGCAAGGAATTGCAAATCATGTTTTGTCCCTAGCTACACCTGTTTGAAAAAAAAAATGAGTCCCTTCTTTCCCCAACTTGCTGTACCAAGAGAATTCTTATCTACAGAAGTCAAGGAACAGCTGTTTACTAATGGATCACAGCAGGAGAATAAACACAGCAGTCTGGGCAGAGGATATTTTTCACTCTTGTGCAACTTGTTTCTCAATATTTTGTCCTCTGTTGTGGATTATAAAGTGTGTATGTGAGAGTAAACATCAGGCAATCACTCTTCCTCTCTCTGCATGAGGAATAACACTTCGAGGCATATTAGTAATTCATATATTCTGAGCCATGTGCAATGCAGTTCTTTATTGAATAAAATGAGTACAAAATAGAAACATGGATCGTGTTTACTTTTCTCATTAATCATAAGAACAGCATACTCATCAAGTAAGATGAGAATGTTTCTTTCAAATGGGGCATCCCTGATTTGGCTGTTTTTATATTCTGTTATATTATGCTACTACCAATTACTGGATGCTTTCCGTAATTCCACGGCTATTGCCTGAATCTAGGTGAGACGTTATGAAGGTGAACTAGAGAAGTGATTGGAATAAGAACATTTTAAGAAGATAAGAGTTTTCAAGGGTTTCAAATACTTGAAAGAGGTCATGTATAAAAGGAAATTAAAAAAAAAAGCCAACCCAATAACATTCACTGGATTTGGAAATTGGGAGGCTTCCAGTAATGTTGCAGTCGGCTTAGAAGCCATACTACAAAGGATAAAGATTATATTAATTATTGATTACTCTTTCAAGCAGATTGGCATTAAGGACCATCAGAGTTCATTTAGAGTTTTGTTAAAATAGATAAAGTGGGAAGTATGCCTTTCTTTGGGTTGGGGATGTATCTGGAATTATTTCTATTATGTTAAGCTCTAAAATTTTTTTCTTTGAAGGTTGGGTTTGGGTTGTGGCGGAGGCTTAGAAATTACTATTAAATACATGGGAATGGGGAGCTCTTTCTACTTGCTGGATAGGTTGCTGCCCGATTTGTGGATCTTTGAATAAAGCCAATTATGCCTTCAAATTTAACATAAATGAATGAATAGGAAAGATCATTTGGGGAGGGCATATGATTGTCTCCATGTTATACAAAGATCAAAATAAAGGAATGCATCTTTGAGTGTATAACTTGTGTATAACTTACCATATCTCTTTACTTTCAAATATAGTGGTATTTGCTGTTCTCTTCGTTCATATTAACGCTGCTCAAAAAATAGATGCCTGGGCTATAGACTCAATGACACAGAACAGTCATATAATTCCAAGGCATAAACAATTCTTTTTTTTTTTTTTAAAGATTTTTTTTTTATTTATTTATTCGACAAAGATAGAGACAGCCAGCGAGAGAGGGAACACAAGCAGGGAGAGTGGGAGAGGAAGAAGCAGGCTCATAGCAGAGGAGCCTGATGTGGGGCTCGATCCCATAACGCTGGGATCACGCCCTGAGCCGAAGGCAGACGCTTAACCGCTGTGCCACCCAGGCGCCCCCAAGGCATAAACAATTCTGAAGGGATATTTTGGTATTTGACAGCACCCTGCCATTACCCCCGTGTGCTGCTTGCGTCCTCCCTGAGTGCCAAAGTTTAGCTCAGAAAAATAGTAGAAAGAATAAGATTTCTATATTTTTAACAGACTTAATTTTTTTAAAAAAAGTACTGTGAAATGATGTAACAGGAAAAAGATTTAGTATCCCACATTCAACAAGCAAAACAGTAGACAAAATATGTAAAACATGATTTTTATGATGCTAAGCATCAAGCAATGAAAGACCTTGAGCGAAGAGAGACAAGTGACGTGAGCCCAGTGACTGCCCCAGTTCACCCTCTAGCAAGAATTTCCAGGCTGCGCCCGGGGAGGGGGCATCTAGGTGATCCCCTGAGCAGACTCCCTGAGGGTTTGGGTTGACCAGAGCAGCTAGAGTTTGCAGGACAGAGTCCTGGAGAGGTGAGAACTAGATGGTGGGGGGGTGGGGGGAGAAGAGATTTGAAAGTTCTCAGCATTCACACGGGCCTGGGAATTGTGCCTTTTCCTACCAACCAGTCTAGAAAACCTAATTTATGGAAAAATTTTTAAGTACATAAAAGGGCTTTGCATCAGAATTGAGGCAAAATTAGCTTTAGGCTAAAGTGTACTCTGGTCCTGCTTAATATTTTTCAAATGCAAGACTCAAAAAAGATCAAACTATTTCCAAGTAACTTGATTGTATGCCAAAACAAAACTAAAAAACGATGATATATATTATAGTCATATAGCAGACTTACATTATGTAAAATGTTGAAGTCCTTTAGACAGACAATGATACCAAATGGAAATATGGATCTAACCAGGAATAAAGAGAAATGAAAATTTTCCTTATATGGGAAAATTTATAAGACATTTTTATTATTAAAATATTTTTGAAAAAATGATTCTTTAAACAAAAATAATAACAATATGGTCTAGGGTTTATAATCTACACAAAAGTACAAATCTCAAAGACCAAGATAAGAAAATGGAAGTATAGTATTATAAGGTTATTATATTAAATGTGAAGTGTATAATATCACTTAAATATGGAGTGTTGTCAGTTAGAGATTTCTACTATAAACCTAAAGCATTTCATTAAAGTAACAGTACAGAGAGTTACAGCTTAAAAAGCCACAAGATAAAATAAATTGAAAATAAAATTCAACTAATCCAAAAGTCAGAAGAAAAAGAGAGACAAGGGCAACACATGTGGCAAATAAAAACACAAATAGCCATAGTAAACCCAGCCATATCAATAAGCACAATAAATGTAAAGGGTCTAAATATTCCATTAAAAGGCACATATTGTCAGACCCAATTTTAAGTCGCCTGGAAGAAAGGCACTTTATTTTATTTTTTTTTTTTTTTAAAGATTTTATTTATTTATTTGACAGACATAGAGACAGCCAGCGAGAGAGGGAACACAAGCAGGGGGAGTGGGAGAGGAAGAAGCAGGCTCACAGCAGAGGAGCCTGACGTGGGTCGATCCCATAACGCCGGGATCACGCCCTGAGCCGAAGGCAGACGCTTAACCGCTGTGCCACCCAGGCGCCCCGAAGAAAGGCACTTTAAATGGAAAGACACCTCTAGGTAAAAAGTTTAAAAAATGAATACATACCATGCTAACACTACCAAAGGAAGCTGAAAGAATGCTGTAGTGTCTGTATTTTATCAAAGTAGATATCAAAGCCAGGAGTATTATGAGGTGTAAACAAGGTCATTTCATAATTATAAAAGGGTAGATGGGTCAAGAAGACATTACAGTCCTTAATGTTTAATGGATCTAAAAATAGAGGTTCAAAATACATTAGGAGGAAGCTAATAAGATTGTAAGAAGAAACCAACAAATCCATAATTATAGTTGGAAATTTCACTCTCTTGATAATTGATATAAGTAGTCAGAAAATCACCAAGGATGTAGAAAACATAAACAACACCACCAACTTGAGCTAATTGACATTTGTAGATCATTCCACCCAGAAATAGAATTCATATTCTTTTCAAGTGCACATGAATCATTTGCCAAGGCAGACCACATTCTGGGCCATAAAAAGAGTCTCAATAAGCAACTTGAACTCAGTGAAAATCAAATTCAGCATACCAGAATTTGTGGAATGCCTCTGACATCATAGTTCACAGGAAATAAATAATACTAAACACCAGTATTAGGAAAGAGGATCTCAAATCAGTGACATCAGCTTCCACTCCAAAAAAACTAAAAAAATGAAAGAAAATTAATCCTAAAGTACACAGGAGAAAGGAAATAATAATATTATGGTGGAAATCAATGAAATAGAAAACAGAAATTTCATGCAGAAAAATCAATTAAACCCAAATTGCTTCTTTGAGAAGGTCAATGAAATCGATAAATCTCTAGCCAGAGTGATCAGGAAAAATAAAAGAAGGAACTAATGAGTCAGCTCAGGAGTGAGGGTGGTGACATAATTATAAATTCTACAGATATTAAGAGGATAATAAGGAAATAGTATGAACAATTTAAGTTGATAAATAAGAAGGATGGGTTTCTTAAAAGGCATCAACTACCAAAGTTCATGCAAGAAATAGATAATCTGAGTAGTGCTTTATCAATTAACAAAATTTGGTAGACAGAAATTTTTCCACAAAGCAATTCCAGGGCCAGATGGCTTCACAGTTGTTTTCTACAAAAAGTGCTTACTATAAAGCCACAGTTATCAAGACAGTGTATTATTGGCATAGAGAGGGACAGACAAATCAATGGACCAGAATAGTAGTCCAGAAATAGACTAACATATCTATGACAACTGATCTTCAACAATGTACATGGGTGATTCAGGAGAGAAAGTATGGTCTTTGCCACAAATAGTGCTGGAACAGTTGGGTGTCTAGGGTTAGAAAAGCCCCAAAATAACAACAAAAAATCTTTGATTTATATCTCATACCATATAAGAAATTAACTAAAAAATAGATAATATACCAAAAAAATCCTGAACATGTAAAACTCGCTAGAAGAAAACATTGGGAAAAAATTATTATGATGTTGGGCTTAGACAAAGATTCCTTAGACATAACACCAAATGCACGATCCATAAAAAAAGAAAAGAGAAATGGACTTTATCAAAATTGAAAATTTCTGCATTTGAAAGACACTTTAAAGAGTATGAAAATGTAAGTCATAGAGTGGGAGAAAATCTTTTCAAATGTTATATGTGATACAGGACTTCCACCTAGGATAGATAAAGAACTCAACACATAACAAAAAATAAGCAACTCAGTCAAAAAATGTGCAACACATAACAAAAAATAAGCAACTCAGTCAAAAAATGTGCAAGTTTTGAACAGACATTTCACCAAAGAAGATCTTCTGAAGACGAGGGCACATCAACACAGGAAAAGATGGTGAGCATCACTCGCCATTAAGGAAATGCAATGAAAACTATAATAAAATACTGCTATTAGAATGGCTAAACTTAAAAAGATTGACCATCAGATATTGGAGAGGATGTGGAAGAAATAGAACTTTTATAGAACAGTGCCGGGAATATAAATGGTGCACACATTTAGGAAACAATTGGGTGCTGCCTTAAGATTTGAAACCTAACACCCACCCTGTGATCCAGCCATTCCACTCTCATGTATTTACCCAGGAGAGATGGAAGCATACAGCTATACAAAGACATTCATAGCAGTTTTATTTGTAATAGCTACAGACTGGAAGTAACCCAATATAATAATATATTTCCAATGGAAATAACCCAAACAGCCCTGTCCACCAACAGGTAAATGAAAGAATGAACTACTGATATAGGCAATGACTCAAAATAATCATCATGTTCGGCACATGAAGCCAGACAAAAAAAGTGCATAACAAGTGATTGACTCCATTTATATAAAACTCTAGAAAATGCAAATAAAAAAATGAATGAGTGATTGCCTGAGAATGGGGAACAGAGTAGGAGAATTAGATTAGGAAAGGGAATGAGGAAATTTGGGGGGATAATGGATATGTTCACTATCTTGATTGTGGTGATAGTTTCACAGAGTTTACATGGATCAAAACTTAGTCAAATTGTACACTTTCAATATGTGCAGTTTATACCAATTATGCCTCAATAAAGTTGTTTTTAAGAAAGAGTTGCTATTCATTCCTGTTCATTGCCTTTTAAACTGCCAAATTTGTACTTTTGGGTGTGATATAAATTAGGAAAACTGCTGCTGTGTTGTCTTAATGACAATATTTCTTGCCCCTGAAATCTGACCCCTAGACTCTCCTACAAATCTCTCATTAATTGGACAACAAAAGGTGAAGGAAGTGCAGAAGAGGGCATCTTCCCCAGAAATCCATAACACCAGGGACTAATTCTTCCCATTCCCTTGTAGCATCGCTTCTGAGGAACAGTTTTGTTTTTGTTTTTGTGCGGGTTTTTTGTTTTTGTTTTATTTTTATGAGAGAGAGGGAGAGAGGGAGAGAGGGAGGGGAAGTGTATGAATGGGGATGGGGGTGTAAGAGAAGTGGGGGTGTGGAGTAGGAGGAGGGGCAGAGGGAGAGAAAGAATCTTAAGGATTACATCTCATGACCCTGAGATCATGACCTGAGCCAAAATCAAGAGTTGGACGCTTAAATGACTGAGCTACCAAGGTGCCCCAGGAACAGTATTTTTAATCAGCCTGGGGAGACAGTCTTCCAGGGCGGGAATCGTGGGGTGGGAGGGAATGGAAAGCCGGAGTATATTAAAATCTTTGGAGGATGGGATAATGTACATAGTGTAAAAACAAAGCAGATCTATGTCCTATTTGTGGGTTTGTTTGTTTTTTTTTGTAATTTTTAACTTATGATTTTTAAATAGTTTTAAAAAAGGGAATTAAATTTTTATGTAAATGAAAGAGAAGAAGGTTTATAAAGATTAAGAAACACTATTTTAGGATATTTATTACTTTTTATTTAGCGGCTTTTAACTTTTTGAGGAGATTTGAGAGCTATAGGCCCTTTCCCTGAAAAAATGAATCCACACATAATGTTTTGTAGAAGTGTAAAGGGACCTACAGAAGCAGCCCCAATGCCCACGGATTCCAGGCTCATAGCCTGTATCTTTGGTCATCCTGGTTTCAGATGCCCTCAGGGATGTATCAGGAACTGCAGACACAACATATTCTTCTGGGAGAATTTTAAAAATGCAGGGTGCCTGGGTGGCTCAGTCCATTAAGGGTCTGCCTTTGGCTCAGGTCATGATCCTGGGACCCTGGAATGGAGCCCTGTGTTAGGTTCTGTGATCAGCAGGGAGCCTGCTTCTCCCTCTCCCTCTGCCTCTTCCCTCTGCTTGTGCTCTCTCTCTCTCAAATAAATAAAATCTTAAAAAAAAAAAATGAGTCTGACTGGTAAAACATTGGGATGATGAGATTATACTGGCCTGCAGCCTTTGGAGAAGAAGCAGGAGGCAAGCCTTGGCTAAGAATATTAGCTTTATTTCTGGCTGGCTGTGTGATTTTGGAGAAAGCACCTAACTTCTCTGAACTCACATTTCCTCATTTTAAAATGTTCTGTCCCTTCACATCATCATGGATTGCCCAGAGAGTATACTGGAATGATTCTAGTACCACTAAAGAGTAAAACATGTTTGTAAAATTCATGCTGCTTAACCAGGTGTGTGTTTTTTAATACGTGTCTAGGCTGTTATTACGAAAGTAGATGTTGACTGCACCAGCCTTGCAGGTGTCAGGATAGAGTCAATGCTGAAGTGCCATTTTGCCTTTTCCTTTTCAAAGTGTAAAGCTTTTAAAAAGGTGTAAATTTTCTGAACAGCATCTCAGCACCTCATATATCATTTGGTTTTGAAAACTCCATGCCTGTGGCTGCCTCCTCCCCCTTCAATTCCATTGTATTGGCTACGTTGACACCTCCAGCGCAAACTCATTTCTAGTCTGGGCACCAGCACACTGGAGCGCTTGAACACCCCAGGGGGAAGTAATTATTCCATCAGAGGACTCTTATTGTCCTCATCATGCCACTAATTTCTGCATGATTTAAATGTGCATTTGCCACTGCCTATTATTTGCCTGGTGCTGACAGCGCAGGTGCTATTATCAGCAAGGGCCTGGCTGTCTATCTGTTTCTTCCCTGCAGCATCAGGTTGGTATTCTGACATTTGAAAAGAGAAAGAAAGCATGGAGGAGATTGGAATCTAGTTCTTGGCATGCTCTTAAAGCACTTTGTACTGGATTAGAAATCACAGATCTGGGCTCCTATTCTGGTTTTGCATTTACAGGTCATGGAGGCACAGAGAAGTCACTCAGTCTCTGAGTTTCAGGTTCCTGTTTGTAAGATGACAAAGCAAGAGTTTCGGCTTGTTGGAGAAGTCCATTTCCTGGGTGTTATCTCATTCTTAGCCCCCTGGGAAAATCTGAAATGCAGAACAGGTATGTTTATTATAGAGCTATAATAACAAGTTTAATTAACATGATCTTAATGAACATAAAATGACATTAATTATGTGGCTGCCTAACTTCATGCTGTCAAATTCTTGATCTCTAAGTCTGGAGATACAAATATGAAATGCTTCTAGTTGACAACAAGGGCGAATGGCTGGACAGCTTACCACTAGGCTTTCCAAACACCCAGCCTCTACTGAGGGAAAGTCACCTATCCTGGGCAATGCACAGAGAATGGGGGGGGGTTAGATGTCAGACTCTGTGGGAATGACTGTTGGGCTTTCTCTGCATGATCATAGGAGCACCATCTATTCCTTGGCATGATCTGGCTTTAAGATTCAATATCCGTATGATGGGTGAAATCATGGTACCTGCCTCATCTTCCAGTCAGGGTGCTTGGTTGGGGGAAACAGGATGTGGCAGACACAGCACCCACTAAGTCTCACATACTTTTTTACATTTCTCAGGCTCGCCTGCAGTTAGGTTGGGGTCCTGTGGCTAGTTTTGACCAATGAGCTAGGAGCAGATGTCTTGGTGCCTCTTGCAGACACAGGCAATAAGAGCCAGTCTACTTCCACCAGTGTCTTTTATTCTGCCTTGGCAGCATGTTCTAGATGGTATAGCTCCATGATGGAGTTGGCTCGTCAATTTGGATTGGACTTTACCCAAGCAAGAAATAAACCTTTGTTGTTTTAAGTCATCCAAGTTGGGGGTTGTCTGTTGCAGTAGCTCATGTTAATTATCCC
This sequence comes from Ailuropoda melanoleuca, assembly GCF_002007445.2. Taxonomy (NCBI): domain Eukaryota; kingdom Metazoa; phylum Chordata; class Mammalia; order Carnivora; family Ursidae; genus Ailuropoda; species Ailuropoda melanoleuca. Next base: position 90,195,630 of record NC_048227.1, on the reverse strand, counting down.
AATTAAGGCAGGGTAAAAGGTATGGGAGATGGAGGACAAGTGTTTGAAAGTTATCTAGAAATATTTTCAGTTCTCAAGGAAGAGTAGTCTAAGGAAACTTTTCAAAAATAGATTGGTCAAGAAAAAATATTGATCTAATGAGCTAGTTAGGCATGTCTGGGTCACCACAGTGTTTAAGAAGTACGTACACAGGATGCTGTTAAATGGCTCCCGAGGTCTTCCTGCTTGCACCTGTTTCGCCGACCATCACCGGACTCACTAAGATGGCGCCTGTGAAGGGTTGCATGAGCCTAAGACAGTGTTAACTGACAAACGATGGGCTTACGGAGAATGTACCGAGCATGTTTCCCCTTTGCCAAAGTCAGCTCACTCTTTTGTGATTTCTAAGTTAGACTCCAGACTCTGTTTATTGGATTTTCACCGTCCTTTTATAGTACTACTAAACCAGAATGACTTTGACATAGGCACCAGGCACTTTTCTTTCCTAATTTACTAGATTTCTTCAGGCCTTAGGCTACTTTTACCTTTCGGATTGTTGCCAGGCAACAGCTGAAAGTCATTGGTCTAAAACACCTTAGAGAAACTCTTCTTTTCAGAAACTTTAATAGTTTCTTTTGACCCGAGTGTAAAACAAAAGATTGACCGGCATTTTGAAGGGTGGCTTGCAGTACCTTCTGAATGTTCTTTGCTGTTTCTGGTGTTGGTAATGGCTTTTTGCTCTCTTACTCTCAGGCCACATAAAAGCAGCTCCCCTTCAATAACCTTCACTGGTTAACACTTAAGAAAGGGAGTGAACAGGGGCGCCTGGGTGGCTCAGTCGGTTGAGCGTCCAACTCTTGATTTGGACTCAGGTCATGATCTCAGGGTGGTGGGATTGAGCCCTGGCCTAGGGCTCTGCTGTCAGCGGGGAGTCTGCTAGAGATCCTCTCTTTCCCTCTCCCTTTGCCCCTTCCCCAGCTCACGATCTCCCTCATAAAAATAAAGTCTTAAACAAAACAAAACAGAGATGGTCACTGATGGGATGAAGCTGAAAGCTGCCTGAGGCTTACATTACAGTAGCTGTGGTGATTTAAGCACTTCCTTTGGCATAAACACTGAGATAAGCTCCAGGAAGATTTAAAGGGCTACAGGTTAGCTGGGCTACCTTCCATGTGAATGTAACGCCGGCTTTGATGTTAGTTGGTTCTGTCAGGGTCCACTACAAGACTTCCCACCAGCATCCTCAAATACACACACACGCACACCCTGTGTGTATATATTACATACTTCACTTCTATGAGTGGTTACACGTATGATTTATAGTTTGTATATTTATATATGAGTGGTAATATACATATAACATTAGTTGCAACATAGTAACACACACACACACACACACGTAAATTTTGCAGGACCCTGTGTCCTCTTCAGAGACTGGATGATTTTTCCCCTTCCTCCTGGGGTGCCTACCTCTCCCCCCTCCCCCACCCCCGCATTCATCATGATTCTTCTGTCACATGCTGTGGCTTGGGCAGTACCATAGGCTCCAAACCATAAGTGCCCTCTATTTCTAAAAACTTATCTGTTCAGTGTCCCATTTCCTAAGAATCTTTTTGGTGAGGTTGATTCTCATCCAATAAACTAGTTCTCCTTGGGCGTTGCTAATGGCTGCCCATGTTATACTATCAGAGAATGTAATTGTATGTTCACTGAGCCCCTCTGAGCTTTATCCCTAGTGCACTGCCATCAGGGCCTAGGAGAGGGTGAGGTAAGTCAAGTGCCTAAGAGTCAAAATTGAAGGAGGCGCTTGCACTGCTTGGACAGTGAGTGCCCCCTCAGAGTTTGTGTCTTAGGAGCTTGTTACCACACCCTTGTTCAGGCCTGGCTGCTAAATGGAAGTGTAAAGCTCTGTGTCCAGCAAGAAGAGAGATACTCCTTTTCACCTCCAAAATCACATTCCGTAAGTATCTGCTTGCTCTAAGCATTAACCCTGGGACAACTGAGGTTTTAAATTCATTTGCCAGAGTCAATGTATAAAAGACTATGTAAGACATGGTCGTTTGTCAGGATATTCCTTGATGATTGACAATTCTGAAACATAGCTTAAAAAAAAGATTCTGGATAATAACAACAGAGGAAGTAGAGCATAAAATGATACTAATTTGGCAATGACCTAATTTTATTTTAGCAGAATAGAAATTCTGAAATAGTATGGTATTAAGGATGAATTTAAGGCCTAGAATGAGATGCAATCAGTAAAAATGAAATTTGCAAGGTTAGAGACATAGCTGTATTTCTCAAATAGATTAATTGCCTTCAAAGGCAAAATTCACAGGATTCTCAGAGAGCGCACACCAGCACGGGCTACCCCACCAATGAGGAGGCATCTGCTTGTTTCCCGGTACAAATGGATGGATGTAATGCTGATGTTCAGTGACTTCCTATTGCCTTGCCTAAGTCACAGGTACGAAGGTAATATTGTGATAATAAGGAATATCCAGTGCAATCATTTCGAGTGTTCTAGAAATCATTCTAGTCATAAATGTTTTTTTCCAAATGGGAAATTAAATGAACGGGAAAATATTACATTATATTCTTATTAAAGGAATAGTGGTTTTGAACAATTGCTTTTGAAAACAAATGGGTGATTATTTCAGATCTATCGCCAAGGGCTAACTATATTAGCTAAAAATAAGTGATATGGGTTTTGTTGCAGGCATTCCTATTAAAGCAGCAATGGTACATGATTTTCTCTAGCAGGTGCATACTAATGATCTTGAGCTTCAGAAACTTCCTTTTAACTTCCAGTCATTCTTCTCCAAGGGATGCTTGCTAGACTGGAGCTAAGGCATGTAACCGTGGAGGGGGAAAGAAACACTGATGGGGCTGGACTGAAACTTGCCACACATCTTTTCAATAGCATTAAAGAAGGGATGCTTATGTGTTTATTACTTTTCTATATCACCTACTTTTTTCTTATTTTCTACATTCATGTTTAATGATTTATTCAGCATCATGGTGAGGGTAGGGGTGGGTGGAAAGATTTCTGCAGGGATTCAAAGCCTATCTTAAACCTTAGGCTAAGTTTATTTGGGTACACAACATCTAAGTGGAAAAAAAGTTAGAGATGTTTTATGATTTTTCTATTTTTCCTCTTGCACCATATCCAGATCTCAGGTTTTCTCAAGCTTGCAGTAAAATTCTGACTTCACTTCTCCAAGCTGCCATCTTGTAATGACTTCCCGTTGCCCTGGCCTTCAAATCCAGACTGACAGTCAGTAGTAAGCCCTGCCTGACATGGACTCTTCTGGCCTCTCTGCTCTCATCTTTCTCTGCTCATTGTCTTCCATGCACATTGGCTTCTTTATGTTCCTGAAACATTTACAACTTTGGATTTTTGCATACATTCCCTCTCTCTGGGTTGCTCTTCCTCCAGCTGTCCCTGTGGCTCTTCCATTCTTAGGTCCCAACTGAAATATCCCCTTGTAATACAGTCTGTCTCCATGTTTAATGCTTAACCATAGACAGCTGCAAGCCCTGCTCCTCTGGGAAAGCCAATAAGAAAGTCTGTACTCTCACTCCCTTGGCACTGGTACATGTGGGAATTTAAACTAAGCAAGCCCCAACCCATTCATGGGAACCCTCACCCTACTCCCAGCCCTTAACCACAACAAAAAACAAAGCCACGTGTCCCTCTCTTTGCTCCGGTCATTGAACTGGCTTGGATATCTGTGGTGTTCCTCCTCAGAAGCCTCATTATGTAACTAATAAACCTTTTCATACACTCTCAGTGCCTGAGTGGCTTCATCAGTCTCCATATTGAAACCAATTTTGAGTGGAGGGTTTGACTCATCTTTTATGATGCAACCCCAAGGCACAGTTGCTCAGAGAGGTCTTCTCTAACAATTTTCCCAAGATGGCTTTGCTCGTAATTCTCTATCTCATCATGTTTTCTGTGTCCCAGTCCTCACAAAAGTCGTTAATGCTTTCCATTGTTTTCAAAACAAGTAAAATAGCAATAATCTGTCTTCAGTGCCTTCTACAAAGTGACACTGCATCTCCACACGTCTCTTCCTACTCTATGAGCTCCCAACTATCTAGTCTTTACAGTTCCTTCCTGACTAGAATGTGAGTATTTCCTTTCTACCTCCTTACAATTCCTCTTACTTGGAAAGCCCTGGGTCTTCTCTACTTGTTCAGGACCAATACAACCCTCAAGTCTCCTATTGGGGCTCTTTCTTCCATGAGCCCTGCTAAATAACTTCAAACCTAAGTGATTATTCCCACTTCAAAACTCTTACAGAAATATTTGCTGTCATGGTTTCTCCCTATACTTTCTTCTTTCCCTGTTTCAAGCAGGTAGTCCATCCCTCTGGAATTTTGCCAAGGGAGAAAGCAGGAGAAACCTGAAGTCAACAGATTTTCCTGTGTTTTGTAAAACCTTTATCCACTGAATTGATTATATTAGTATGCGGGAGCAGCAGGAGAGAGAAGGGAAGGTCTTTGAGCGGAAGCCAGAGAGAGTGAAGAGTGTCCTCTGCAGTGAGACAGCGGGGAGAGAGCTCTGAGGCTCACGAGGGAGTGGAGACTGGGCAGCAGTTCCCAGGCAACATCCCACAGTCGGGGGCAAACAGACGGGTAGCTGTGGGTATGCCAAAGAAGGCAGCACCTGAGGCGTCAGAACTCAGCCTCCCCCCAGACTATCGAGCCGAGTGGACCATCAATTGTCAGGGTCTTTCGTCCTGAAGAAATCATGCAGACTGGTGGACAGGTGACTGGTGGCCTCCTCAGACCCGGATGCTCTATCGACTCAGGGAAATGAGCCCTTGGCATTGACTCAAGTTGAATTTCCTTACAGTCTGGGCCAGAAATAGGTTGATCTAGAAAAGAAAGATATGTGCTGTTTCTTGCACACCTGAATTTGTGAACTTATTTTTTTATGCCTGCTACTAGTGATTTATTTAACTCGTTAAGTTAGCATGATATTCATCCTTCTTTTGTATTTGTGTTGTATCTCTCCAGCTATATCAAAAGCTCCCGGAGAACTGTGTAATTTCAGGCTAGAGTAGAATTTTCTGCATATAAATAACAACCTGGTTTTTGTGTGCAAAAAAACTAGGGCCACTGTCTGGCATAGAGAATTTAATTAGTCTCTTGGTAATCATTGTCTCATAAATGGTCCAAGTGCTGGGGGATGTAGTTCACATGCATTCAGTAACCCAACCGTTATTGTAGAAATAAGAGAAGATACATGTGTCAGGGAGTGGGAGAAAAAACAGGTCAGTTGTTAGGGCTTGCCTGACTCAGGGCTATTATTTATAATAACAACTGCCATTTGTGTGTCCTTACTAGGGCAGAGCTGTGCTGCCGCTCTGTCTCCTTGCTTTCTTTCAGTGCTTGTGTTAGTAAAATGAGAGATGCCACTTTCAAATCAAAATTAAAAAGGTGCTTATTAATAAAATAAGGCAAGACAAAATCATATATCAAATATTACTCTAATTTTGCATACATATGTATTTGGAGAATACACAACAACAAATATTTTATGGATATGCATGTAAATATATCTCTCTATGCCTGTATCTGCCTCTATGCACTCTAATCCTGGGTGTCTCTAGATGGTGAGAGCCCTGGTGACTTGTATTTATTGTTTATAATTTCCAAAAATCTCCACAATGAACACACATTTTTTAATATTCAGAAAAAGTTGTAAATGGTCATTTTTTTAAAAAAGCAAGTGGATAAGAGGCAAGATGCATTATTTTTGACCCAAACTTTATGTATAACAGAGTTACCACAGTATTTATTCACTTGACATGTATCTGCGAAAAGTACTACAATTCTACTTGCTCAATTACTGTCATCCCATGACTCGTGTTCTCCAGAATGTTTTTAGTGAAACATTTTCTGAATTGTATTACTAAAATCAATTTTAGAAATCAATAACCTTAATGTTCAGGTTATATAGCAATTTGCTTATAGCTCTGTAGCTAATATATGATGACAAAATACAAAGTGATTATTTCAAAGTGAAACCAAAGATCAACTAAAAATATTTGACAAAGCTGACTGCTTATTAAATACATGGTTTTAGAATGGAGGAAGCATTAATAGCAGAGTCAGTGGTAGAGCTACTCCATGCCTTTTGTTCCCCAAATCTGACCAACACTTCCATCTGTCCATGCCCTTGAGGGAAAGGGAGCTAACTTTTAGTCAACACCTCTCAAGGGTGGGCTGTAGCCCTACGTGTACCTGAGCCCACATAAGGACCTGAGTATCAGGTGAACAAGAACCAGCAGAGGTATCTGATTTAATTTGCCAAGTAGTATTTTTTTTAAAACATTGTTTAAATAGGAAATGCAATGAGGAAATCTTACATAAAAGAACTAGATTTTCAGTTTCTCCTGAATTCCAAAGGTTTGCATGGTATGACATGGGCCAGATCTCCCGGTCCCCACCTGCCTTGTTTCACACAATTCATTTATCTGCCTGGATCCTGCAAGCATTTCAATTTACAACCCATGAAAGCCCTCTAAACCCAAGGCACCAAGGTTTGGGGCTTTGCTTTAGAATACACAATAGGTGATCTCCTAACCCCGAGTTGCCTAACTAGCCCACAGTCCCTCATCGTTAATTTTGACGTGCAAGTGCCCAGAAGAGCATACAGTTTTGGCAGCTCATTTGGCAGCTACCCTTGACCTGAACTGAGGTCAACTTTCTACAGTAGTCATTGAACATTTTTGTCTCTGGGTTCCTTTCACTCTCGAAAATTACTGTGGACCCCAATGGTCTTTTGCTTATGTGAGTTGTATTTATCCATGGTTACCATATTAGGAATTAAAATGGAAAGTTAAAAAAGTATATATTCATATTTTTCTCAAATAACAAGTCTGTTACATGTTAACGGAAATAACATTTAATGAAAATAATTATATTTTTCCAAACCAAAATTTTAATAAGAAGAATGGGATTGTTTTATATCCTTGCAAATCTCTTTATAGGCTCGCTTGACAGGAGACAGCCAGAGTCTCTTATCTGCTTCTATGTTTATTCTGCCCTTAATATCACACATCATGGAGCCCCTTGAAAACTTCACTATACATTCAGAAGAGAGGCAAAGTGAGAAAGCTAAATGTCTTAGTATTTTTATGAAAATGATTTTGGCTTCATAGACAGCCCCTTGGAAGGTTTTGGGGACTTCCAGCTATCCCTAAATAATACTTTGAGAACAGTTGGATTCTTATAATCTTTATTTATCCGACTTGATAGGAATGTTCCTATGTTTCACTGGAGAAATACTATTGTGTTTGGTTACCCGAGTGCCCCCAGACTTTGAAGGGAATGGGAACATATAATATAATATATACCCTATATGAATTTTGTAAAATATGAAAAACTCAAAATTCCCCCTCAGAGTCTGTCCTTAAGGTGGATAAACAATTACATACCTTGAACACTTTCTCAAACTTGTTTCATGGTAAAAATCCAAACTGAAAACACATATTAACACACAATACTAATACAGAAAACCTCAGCATAGCACAGTGGCAGATGTGCTTCTGAGAGTTTAAAAATTTGTAGCATCTGGAGATACAGCATGACAGAAGACCTATATCCCTGTATTTTGATACATCCCTTTATTCATTCAACACATAGTTTTTGATCATCTACTATGAACACCTGTGACAGTCTTAGCTCTAACTTACTGAAGTTACTTGAAGCTGGTGAAAAATCACATGGTTGTTTGAAGAAGTTTCCAACCAGTGAGAATGATCCATCGGTATTTAATTTTATGGCATGATTTAGATGTTGATATGGAGTTTGCAAGGGTTGGCAAACCATGGCCTGTGGCCCAGACCTCGCCCTCTGCCTGTTTTTGTAAGCACACAGCTCTGTCCTCTCATTTTCATATTGTCCGTGGCTGCTTTTGTGAGAGTTGAATCTGTATGACTCACAAAGCCTGAAATATTTGTTATCTGGTTCTTTCCAAAAAAAATTTGCCCATTCCACCCCAATCTTGGACGCTGATCTGAATGTTCCCCGAACAACTGGAAAAATAAGATCCAGGCTATTACATGATGAGTGCTCTATGACTTTTATGTTGTAAGACATCTCTGATGATTTCAGTTCTAGGAAAGTGTGGATTGCATCAGGAAATTGTAAGCCGGTGGAATACATAATGAACGGAACTGATTTACTGAGAGGAGAGTTACAATGGAGGCAAATTGGTCTTTCTAGATGAATTTCACTGCTGACCTCACTGTTACCTCCTGGGCTGATGTTCAAGGCCAGTGTCTATCCATAGCACTTTGCACCAGTTTGTCCAAGTATTTGATGTGGATAAGAACCTTGCCAGATGGACATTAGTGCCCCAGAAGTGCCCCTATCACCTGTTTAGTGTCAGGGTCTTGTGTTGTTCAGGGCTGGGGCCTCCAACATTTCATTGAGACAGTTGGATGAAGCTACTTCTTCTTGTTCGTCTTCTTGTACAACTACTTGGATTGCAAAACTAATCCTGGCTTTGTGAATTGTACATCTGAAGAGTTTGAGTTATGACCACAGAGAGTAGAGTGGATAATATCATCTTAATGTAATTATTGTGTCAATCAGTCTCAGATTAACTGTGGTGAAGAGATTTGCTTCTTATGAAGTCGGGATCAATTAATTTACTGTATTGATTTGGTGTTTACTTGTTAAAAGGCCATCCCTTTTAGGGAGAGGATGTAGCTGGAAAGAGGGGCCATCCACAGACAAAGTATGAAGGAGTAAATTTCTCCATCTCCCTTCTACCATCATTATAAAAAACTTTCTCTTTCCTGGAGGTGATTATTTTTTTTAATTTAGACTAATGGTATTGGATAACTGTAGTGATTATTATAAATCATTTAGAACTGTTACGAGTTAGTCTCTATCCATTATTTATTACCCACATATAAGCCTATGCTATATTTGTCACGACTCTATTATTTTGATCATAGAAACAGATGAAGAAAGCAAAGGGACTTGGCCCAAATCACATACTCAAGAAGTGGGAAGTTGAGATGAACCCTGGATTTATTTATTTTTCCAAATCCTTAGCTTCTATAGGCTTCCAGGACTATCCACTCAATTCTGGTCCTTTTGGATAATTCCCTGGGCTCTAGGCATTGCTTCACGTCCCCTCCTTATTTCCCATCACAGCCAGCTCCCAGATAGATTTGCTGATTGTGAAAAACTAAGAAAAACAATTCACACTAGAACTAATTGGGGTTGATTCATTTATATATTCTGCAATGAATTGTTGAATTGTTGAAGACTTCTGTTTACCACATATGTTGTCTGCCTTTGGATTCTAAAAACGAAGACAGCATGCCTGCCCTCAGGGAGCTCCTGGCTCACAGATGTATATACTGGACAAATAATGACCACATATTACCTTTCCTCCATGGTATATATATTCATTTTAAGAGGGCTAGTGTTGTAATGATGAAATTTTAGGCACTGGCCCACCAGGCTTATACAAGTGTAATAGAGGGGTGGGGGTAAGGGGTCCAGGGAGCCCTAGGACCTGTAGTAGCTGCTGCATAAGGGTGATCCTGTTAGAAAACAGTCCAGGTTAGACTGTGACGATGCCTATGATATTAGTATTTGGGAAGTTTGTGGAGTTTCATCTCTTACTTAAATCTAAATTCTAAGAGGTAGCCTGGTAAGTTATTTTTCCTCAAGGATAATTTTGGCAAATCATAATTTTTGGCAAAGAGGAAGGTAAGGTGACCCTTCAATCTTGACATTTTATGTTTCTTGCTCCCTTCTCTCTACTTCGGCCTGCAGCCAGTCCAGAGAGTGGTGCTTGTAGTTCAGCCAGTGGCTCTGATGGGGTTCAGGGTATACTACCCCCAACACTTGGCACTTCGGCATATCAGATATCTCAAGCCAGTGAAGTTTGAGAAAATAGTACAAACAGAAAGGTCACACCTCCCCACCACCTCACCTTTCTTTCCTGAATGCAGCAGATGAGTATCCCATGTGAAAGGCGCCCTCCCTGTGCCAGGAGGGGGGAGGACATTCTTATCATCAGAGATGGGTAATTTAGGAACAAGAAATCCCAACAAACCAGCCTCATTAAACTAACTCTTATTACCTAGTTACTTCCCCACCACTTACTACCCCTAGTCCAAACCCCTTTGTCCTAATTCTTCACCAATGTACTGTCTCTGTCTAAAAGGTATATGAGCTCCCTGCTCTGGGGACTCTTTGAGGGACTTCGTTCTCTTGTGAAAGCTCCCATGTATATGTAAAAATTCAATACAATTTATATGCTTTTCTTCTGTTAACCTGTCTTTGTCAGTTTAATTTTCAGACCCAGGCAGGGACCCTGAGAGGGTCAAGAAAAACCTTTTCCTCCCCTTCAGCTCTATGAACTCCTGCTAGAAAATGGACTGATGTAAGATTACTCTCAAAATACATCATTTCTGAATTTAAAGATGTAATGAAATACTGCCGTAATGATACCATGCCTGCGTATTTAGAGGCATCTTTTTAAAAAAGTTTTATTTATTTATTTTAGAGAGGGGGAAGGAGGAGGAGAGAGAGAGAGAGAGGGAGATAGTAGGGAGAGGGGCAGAGGGAGAAGGAGAGAAGCAGACTCCTGTTGAGCATGGAGCCTCATGTGGGGCTCGATCCCATGACCCTGAGATCATGACCTGAGCTGAAATCAGAAGTCCAACGCTCAAATGACTGAGCCACCCAGGTGCCCCTAGGGATATCTTTTTTTCTGTGTATATAGTTAAATACACACAGATGATCTGTTCAAATTGCTATACTTTTATTTTCTGTTTTTACATGGATGTATCATAACACTGGAGATAGAATAGACCTCAGGCATACCATGACTTGCTATGAGCAAAAGATCTCTCTTGCTTTTTAACATGACTCTGTACAATATTTGCATATATACACCACCAGAGTTTCTTTGATTGCTATGAACAAACATAACTACAAACACAAAAAGTCTCAATGAAAATCATCGTAAATACTTCAGATGTGTTCAAAGAAAGAACGGGAATCAGAGACATAACCAGTTATGCAGTATGGTTGCATATATTCTTAAGGAGAGGAAAGTCAGCTTTCTTCAGCAGACCGGTGACAGTCACCACAAGGAGAGTACTGCTTGAGGATAAGCTGAGTGTTTCTAGTTGCCCTGCTGCTCCGCGTTTTCCAGGGAGCCTTCAGAGAGCCTGATGCCAAAGGCTGCTCTCTAGCAAATGGGCTGATGCTTACTTCTTGTATTCACAGTATTACCTTATCATTGTAAGTACCTCTCCTCCTCCACTTGTTACCTCATTTCCCCGAGCTCTAAATACGTTCTGTCTTCTAAATACTCTCTTATTAACCTCCAAGCTGTGGCGAGGCTGGCAGGGAAGTTTGGAAGGAATATTCATCTTCTGAGCTCAGAAAATTCTATCCCATCGGGGTCAAGTAACTTGCAAGATCTCTGCTCATCGGAAACACATTTGAACCTTCTCGCTTTGCAGGAAGAGAGAGGAAAACAATAAAACCACATCGGTGGTAGTCACCCAGAGGAGCAGAAGAGCGTGCTCGCCAAGGCGTTAGGTGAAGATATCACCCCAAGTGTGCAGTTTGAGACCTGGGTGATCTTGGCGTGCTTTTTATATGTTCTTTTCACAACAAGCATTGTTCATTAAAAATATAGTCCTGGGACAAAAACTTAATATGTAAAACTCTAAGGTTTTTCTTCCCCCCCCCCCCCCATTTAATTGAGTGGCTTTAGTTGTAGAACGCGAAGTATAAGCGGAAACACAAGTAATGGAATCTGGAAATAGATTATGTATGCATAAGATGCTATGGCTGCAAGAAAGGTTAATGTGTAGTTAATTAATGTTCTCCATTACAGAGTCTTGTCTGGGCTAGACTGCACCTTCCTTAGGAAGCGCGAGCTTGAGTTGTTCACATCAGAAGGGTCAGGGAACTACTTAGGGAGCACAAAAGAATAAATCCAGAAGGTGAGAGGGGAAGAAAAAGGAAGTTAAGATTGTGAGGCAAGGCTAGGTTAGAGGAACATTTGGGCTACTGAGACAGCTGTGTGTGTGTGTGTGTGTGTGTGTGTGTGTGTGTGTGTGTGTGTGTGAGATTGAGAGAAAAAAAGGAACTTTAGAGATTTCATCTGTGGATTAAAAATTTAATGCCCCCATTGATTTCTGATTGTTTTTGGATGTTGTTCTGGAGTTTCTTTTTAAACGACACGGACAGTGTTACAAAGTAGCTTGGTTTTTTTAAGTGGAACCTGTGAAACAGCAGATTTTTGTATGTCCAAGATCGTCAAATATTGCTGATTTTTCCTGGGCCATCTTACCTTTGGAGTGAGCTAGTTCATACACAAAGACTGGTGGAAGTGTTCCAGGCAGAGGACGTCACAGGCACAGGGCAGCCGGGGAGGAAAGGCCGGGCAGCTCCGGCAACGCTGCCTTGGGGCTGGTCGCCGTTCCCTGCAGGGGAACGTGGTGCTACCTTCCAGACATCGTGCCACGCGCTGATGGAATGGACTCCAGTACAACCTCACAAGGGTCTATGAGGCAGGTGTTACTAGTTTGTGTCATTCTCATTATTATTTGACTAATGAAGAAATGCGCCTGAGATGGTCAATTTTATGTGTCCACTTGACTGGGCTGTCGTGCTGAACTGATGTGATGAAAGCATAAACTATTAGAGTTTGAGCGAAGCATATTACCCTCCATAGCTTGGGTGGTCCTCATCCCACCATTTGAAGGCGTTAAGAGAAAAGACTGAAGCCCCCTTATGAGGAAGGGAATTCTGGCTCCAGATGGCTCCGGCCAGAAGTTCAGTTTAGACTTGTCAGCCCCCACAATCATGTGAGCCGATTCCTTAGACCCAATCTCTCGCTCTCTCTCTCCTTCTCCGTCTCTGTTCCTCCCACCCCCGCCCGTCATTTGTACTGTGTATATATGTTCTCTCTCCACCCCCTACACACACACACACACACACACACACACACACACACACACACACACGCGGGCCTCCCTGGTTCTATTGCGCTTCACCTGAGTGAACTCTGCAGGTCTTGTTTTTTACAAATTGAAGGCTTGTAGCAGCACTGCACTGAGCAAGTCGATCAGCACCATTTTTTTCCAACAGCATTTGCTCACTTTGTGTCTCTCTGTTGCATTTTGGTAATTCTCTTAATATTTCAGAATTTTCCATTATTTTATTTGTTATAGTTATCCATGATCAGTGATTATAACTTGCTGAAGGATCAGATGATAGTTAGCATTTTTTAGCAAGAAAGTATTTTTTAATTAAGGTATGTGCATTATTTTTTTAGACATAATGCTATTGCACACTTAATAGAGTGCAGTAATGTAAGCATAATTGACCTTTTTATGTCCTGGGAAACCAAAAAAAAAATCATTCAACTTGTTTTATTGTGAATTAATTTTATTGCAAAGGTTTGGAACTGACCTTGTAATATCCCCATGGTATGCCTGTATCGATATATACTATATTTATATAAAATATATTTTTTACATATAAGATATACTTAAAATATATA
>NC_048227.1:90174087-90180105 GCF_002007445.2 Ailuropoda melanoleuca | reverse complement strand
CCCCTTGGAAGGTTTTGGGGACTTCCAGCTATCCCTAAATAATACTTTGAGAACAGTTGGATTCTTATAATCTTTATTTATCCGACTTGATAGGAATGTTCCTATGTTTCACTGGAGAAATACTATTGTGTTTGGTTACCCGAGTGCCCCCAGACTTTGAAGGGAATGGGAACATATAATATAATATATACCCTATATGAATTTTGTAAAATATGAAAAACTCAAAATTCCCCCTCAGAGTCTGTCCTTAAGGTGGATAAACAATTACATACCTTGAACACTTTCTCAAACTTGTTTCATGGTAAAAATCCAAACTGAAAACACATATTAACACACAATACTAATACAGAAAACCTCAGCATAGCACAGTGGCAGATGTGCTTCTGAGAGTTTAAAAATTTGCAGCATCTGGAGATACAGCATGACAGAAGACCTATATCCCTGTATTTTGATACATCCCTTTATTCATTCAACACATAGTTTTTGATCATCTACTATGAACACCTGTGACAGTCTTAGCTCTAACTTACTGAAGTTACTTGAAGCTGGTGAAAAATCACATGGTTGTTTGAAGAAGTTTCCAACCAGTGAGAATGATCCATCGGTATTTAATTTTATGGCATGATTTAGATGTTGATATGGAGTTTGCAAGGGTTGGCAAACCATGGCCTGTGGCCCAGACCTCGCCCTCTGCCTGTTTTTGTAAGCACACAGCTCTGTCCTCTCATTTTCATATTGTCCGTGGCTGCTTTTGTGAGAGTTGAATCTGTATGACTCACAAAGCCTGAAATATTTGTTATCTGGTTCTTTCAAAAAAAAATTTGCCCATTCCACCCCAATCTTGGACGCTGATCTGAATGTTCCCCGAACAACTGGAAAAATAAGATCCAGGCTATTACATGATGAGTGCTCTATGACTTTTATGTTGTAAGACATCTCTGATGATTTCAGTTCTAGGAAAGTGTGGATTGCATCAGGAAATTGTAAGCCGGTGGAATACATAATGAACGGAACTGATTTACTGAGAGGAGAGTTACAATGGAGGCAAATTGGTCTTTCTAGATGAATTTCACTGCTGACCTCACTGTTACCTCCTGGGCTGATGTTCAAGGCCAGTGTCTATCCATAGCACTTTGCACCAGTTTGTCCAAGTATTTGATGTGGATAAGAACCTGCCAGATGGACATTAGTGCCCCAGAAGTGCCCCTATCACCTGTTTAGTGTCAGGGTCTTGTGTTGTTCAGGGCTGGGGCCTCCAACATTTCATTGAGACAGTTGGATGAAGCTACTTCTTCTTGTTCGTCTTCTTGTACAACTACTTGGATTGCAAAACTAATCCTGGCTTTGTGAATTGTACATCTGAAGAGTTTGAGTTATGACCACAGAGAGTAGAGTGGATAATATCATCTTAATGTAATTATTGTGTCAATCAGTCTCAGATTAACTGTGGTGAAGAGATTTGCTTCTTATGAAGTCGGGATCAATTAATTTACTGTATTGATTTGGTGTTTACTTGTTAAAAGGCCATCCCTTTTAGGGAGAGGATGTAGCTGGAAAGAGGGGCCATCCACAGACAAAGTATGAAGGAGTAAATTTCTCCATCTCCCTTCTACCATCATTATAAAAAACTTTCTCTTTCCTGGAGGTGATTATTTTTTTTAATTTAGACTAATGGTATTGGATAACTGTAGTGATTATTATAAATCATTTAGAACTGTTACGAGTTAGTCTCTATCCATTATTTATTACCCACATATAAGCCTATGCTATATTTGTCACGACTCTATTATTTTGATCATAGAAACAGATGAAGAAAGCAAAGGGACTTGGCCCAAATCACATACTCAAGAAGTGGGAAGTTGAGATGAACCCTGGATTTATTTATTTTTCCAAATCCTTAGCTTCTATAGGCTTCCAGGACTATCCACTCAATTCTGGTCCTTTTGGATAATTCCCTGGGCTCTAGGCATTGCTTCACGTCCCCTCCTTATTTCCCATCACAGCCAGCTCCCAGATAGATTTGCTGATTGTGAAAAACTAAGAAAAACAATTCACACTAGAACTAATTGGGGTTGATTCATTTATATATTCTGCAATGAATTGTTGAATTGTTGAAGACTTCTGTTTACCACATATGTTGTCTGCCTTTGGATTCTAAAAACGAAGACAGCATGCCTGCCCTCAGGGAGCTCCTGGCTCACAGATGTATATACTGGACAAATAATGACCACATATTACCTTTCCTCCATGGTATATATATTCATTTTAAGAGGGCTAGTGTTGTAATGATGAAATTTTAGGCACTGGCCCACCAGGCTTATACAGGTGTAATAGAGGGGTGGGGGTAAGGGGTCCAGGGAGCCCTAGGACCTGTAGTAGCTTCTGCATAAGGGTGATCCTGTTAGAAAACAGTCCAGGTTAGACTGTGACGATGCCTATGATATTAGTATTTGGGAAGTTTGTGGAGTTTCATCTCTTACTTAAATCTAAATTCTAAGAGGTAGCCTGGTAAGTTATTTTTCCTCAAGGATAATTTTGGCAAATCATAATTTTTGGCAAAGAGGAAGGTAAGGTGACCCTTCAATCTTGACATTTTATGTTTCTTGCTCCCTTCTCTCTACTTCGGCCTGCAGCCAGTCCAGAGAGTGGTGCTTGTAGTTCAGCCAGTGGCTCTGATGGGGTTCAGGGTATACTACCCCCAACACTTGGCACTTTGGCATATCAGATATCTCAAGCCAGTGAAGTTTGAGAAAATAGTACAAACAGAAAGGTCACACCTCCCCACCACCTCACCTTTCTTTCCTGAATGCAGCAGATGAGTATCCCATGTGAAAGGTGCCCTCCCTGTGCCAGGAGGGGGGAGGACATTCTTATCATCAGAGATGGGTAATTTAGGAACGAGAAATCCCAACAAACCAGCCTCATTAAACTAACTCTTATTACCTAGTTACTTCCCCACCACTTACTACCCCTAGTCCAAACCCCTTTGTCCTAATTCTTCACCAATGTACTGTCTCTGTCTAAAAGGTATATGAGCTCCCTGCTCTGGGGACTCTTTGAGGGACTTCGTTCTCTTGTGAAAGCTCCCATGTATATGTAAAAATTCAATACAATTTGTATGCTTTTCTTCTGTTAACCTGTCTTTGTCAGTTTAATTTTCAGACCCAGGCAGGGACCCTGAGAGGGTCAAGAAAAACCTTTTCCTCCCCTTCAGCTCTATGAACTCCTGCTAGAAAATGGACTGATGTAAGATTACTCTCAAAATACATCATTTCTGAATTTAAAGATGTAATGAAATACTGCCGTAATGATACCATGCCTGCGTATTTAGAGGCATCTTTTTAAAAAAGTTTTATTTATTTATTTTAGAGAGGGGGAAGAAGGAGGAGAGAGAGAGAGAGAGGGAGATAGTAGGGAGAGGGGCAGAGGGAGAAGGAGAGAAGCAGACTCCTGTTGAGCATGGAGCCTCATGTGGGGCTCGATCCCATGACCCTGAGATCATGACCTGAGCTGAAATCAGAAGTCCAACGCTCAAATGACTGAGCCACCCAGGTGCCCCTAGGGATATCTTTTTTTCTGTGTATATAGTTAAATACACACAGATGATCTGTTCAAATTGCTATACTTTTATTTTCTGTTTTTACATGGATGTATCATAACACTGGAGATAGAATAGACCTCAGGCATACCATGACTTGCTATGAGCAAAAGATCTCTCTTGCTTTTTAACATGACTCTGTACAATATTTGCATATATACACCACCAGAGTTTCTTTGATTGCTATGAACAAACATAACTACAAACACAAAAAGTCTCAATGAAAATCATCGTAAATACTTCAGATGTGTTCAAAGAAAGAACGGGAATCAGAGACATAACCAGTTATGCAGTATGGTTGCATATATTCTTAAGGAGAGGAAAGTCAGCTTTCTTCAGCAGACCGGTGACAGTCACCACAAGGAGAGTACTGCTTGAGGATAAGCTGAGTGTTTCTAGTTGCCCTGCTGCTCCGCGTTTTCCAGGGAGCCTTCAGAGAGCCTGATGCCAAAGGCTGCTCTCTAGCAAATGGGCTGATGCTTACTTCTTGTATTCACAGTATTACCTTATCATTGTAAGTACCTCTCCTCCTCCACTTGTTACCTCATTTCCCCGAGCTCTAAATACGTTCTGTCTTCTAAATACTCTCTTATTAACCTCCAAGCTGTGGCGAGGCTGGCAGGGAAGTTTGGAAGGAATATTCATCTTCTGAGCTCAGAAAATTCTATCCCATCGGGGTCAAGTAACTTGCAAGATCTCTGCTCATCGGAAACACATTTGAACCTTCTCGCTTTGCAGGAAGAGAGAGGAAAACAATAAAACCACATCGGTGGTAGTCACCCAGAGGAGCAGAAGAGCGTGCTCGCCAAGGCGTTAGGTGAAGATATCGCCCCAAGTGTGCAGTTTGAGACCTGGGTGATCTTGGCGTGCTTTTTATATGTTCTTTTCACAACAAGCATTGTTCATTAAAAATATAGTCCTGGGACAAAAACTTAATATGTAAAACTCTAAGGTTTTTCTTCCCACCCCCCCCCCATTTAATTGAGTGGCTTTAGTTGTAGAACGCGAAGTATAAGCGGAAACACAAGTAATGGAATCTGGAAATAGATTATGTATGCATAAGATGCTATGGCTGCAAGAAAGGTTAATGTGTAGTTAATTAATGTTCTCCATTACAGAGTCTTGTCTGGGCTAGACTGCACCTTCCTTAGGAAGCGCGAGCTTGAGTTGTTCACATCAGAAGGGTCAGGGAACTACTTAGGGAGCACAAAAGAATAAATCCAGAAGGTGAGAGGGGAAGAAAAAGGAAGTTAAGATTGTGAGGCAAGGCTAGGTTAGAGGAACATTTGGGCTACTGAGACAGCTGTGTGTGTGTGTGTGTGTGTGTGTGTGTGTGTGTGTGTGTGTGTGTGTGTGTGAGATTGAGAGAAAAAAAGGAACTTTAGAGATTTCATCTGTGGATTAAAAATTTAATGCCCCCATTGATTTCTGATTGTTTTTGGATGTTGTTCTGGAGTTTCTTTTTAAACGACACGGACAGTGTTACAAAGTAGCTTGGTTTTTTTAAGTGGAACCTGTGAAACAGCAGATTTTTGTATGTCCAAGATCGTCAAATATTGCTGATTTTTCCTGGGCCATCTTACCTTTGGAGTGAGCTAGTTCATACACAAAGACTGGTGGAAGTGTTCCAGGCAGAGGACGTCACAGGCACAGGGCAGCCGGGGAGGAAAGGCCGGGCAGCTCCGGCAACGCTGCCTTGGGGCTGGTCGCCGTTCCCTGCAGGGGAACGTGGTGCTACCTTCCAGACATCGTGCCACGCGCTGATGGAATGGACTCCAGTACAACCTCACAAGGGTCTATGAGGCAGGTGTTACTAGTTTGTGTCATTCTCATTATTATTTGACTAATGAAGAAATGCGCCTGAGATGGTCAATTTTATGTGTCCACTTGACTGGGCTGTCGTGCTGAACTGATGTGTTGAAAGCATAAACTATTAGAGTTTGAGCGAAGCATATTACCCTCCATAGCTTGGGTGGTCCTCATCCCACCATTTGAAGGCGTTAAGAGAAAAGACTGAAGCCCCCTTATGAGGAAGGGAATTCTGGCTCCAGATGGCTCCGACCAGAAGTTCAGTTTAGACTTGTCAGCCCCCACAATCATGTGAGCCGATTCCTTAGACCCAATCTCTCGCTCTCTCTCTCCTTCTCCATCTCTGTTCCTCCCACCCCCGCCCGCCATTTGTACTGTGTATATATGTTCTCTCTCCACCCCCTACACACACACACACACACACACACACACACACACACACGCGGGCCTCCCTGGTTCTATTGCGCTTCACCTGAGTGAACTCTGCAGGTCTTGTTTTTTACAAATTGAAGGCTTGTAGCAGCACTGCACTGAGCAAGTCGATCAGCACCATTTTTTTCCAACAGCATTTGCTCACTTTGTGTCTCTCTGTTGCATTTTGGTAATTCTCT
>NC_048227.1:90161961-90173987 GCF_002007445.2 Ailuropoda melanoleuca | reverse complement strand
GCAGAGATGATGGAAAGAACTGAATAGATTCCAGACATATCTAGGCTTTCGGGTTGGTAATACAGATGACCAGTTGGATGCAGAGGTAATGGGAAAGAAAATGCCAAGGATGATATTTCAACCAAAGATTCTTGCAGTATTGTCTAACCTTATGGTCCTAAAGATAATTGAATATGCCCAAAGCTTTCAAATGCTGTATGTCGTTTTATTTGTGACTATAGAGATTATGATTTTGTGAAAAAATTCGATAGTCAAGACCCCTCCTCCTGAGAGCCCACGGGGGAGGCTGCACGCTGCCGGCCATGCGCTATTCCTCTCAAAGAGGTAATCCCAGCCCAGGCTTCGAGGACCTGTGGCCATGGGCTAGTCTGAGCACAAGCCCTGACTTCTGACATGATTGATCATCTAATGTCCTGTTACGGTTTTGGAGCTGTCATAGGCGTGCCAACTTTTGCTCTTAAGAAGCACTAAACCTATCACTTTTACAAGGCAGCAAAAAATCCCCCAATTTTTTATATTTTAGTGCAGGGTGCTTGTCAGGCTTTCTGCCTGAGGCACACTTTGTGCCTGAACTTGCATCCACAGCCTTACAGCCTTCGCTTTCCCCAGACGATCTCCCGATTAGTTCTGGGTAATTATAGCGGCTGGTTATTTTGTTTTTTTCCAGAGAAGCAATAAACTATTTTCTGTCTGTTAGCGAGCTGCAAGCAGCATGGTTTTCATTAACATAGTGAGAAAATAAATGTTGGCAGTTCAGTTGTTGGGAAAATGAGGTTGCAGACTGCACAAAGTCAAGAATCCAGGCTGAGTGTGACTCATTCTGTCCCTGAGCGGGCGGGGTTTCTTGGCCCACAAGGGGATAGAGGCGGCAAGCTTGCTGTGGCCTTCCTGACGGAGGTTAGGGCATCAAAACCATTTGTGACTCACTCATCAGGCAGTTCAGCCTGTTTGGTCTGATTTTCTCCGTTCTGCCTGCTGCATTTGCTTCCGTTAGACCGAACTCCTGCTCAGCAGTTGCAGTTGGTCTCTCTTCTCCTTTGGATGGGGTTGGGCCATTACAGGAATTACTAAAAAAAAAAAAAAAAAAAAAAAAAAAGTTTTGACACCAGAATTAGGAAGATAATTACAGTTAATTCTTAAATAAGTGTTTCAGTAAGTTGGTAAGGTTGAGATGCAGAATATTCCATTTGGCCCCCCCACAGTCAGCATTCCTTTAAGATTTTCATCGGAGCAGCTGATAAGGACTTAAAATATACTGATGTTTATTTCTATCTTTTTCATTTCATAGTTCTTGAAGTCTAGGGTAAATATGGCCCAATAAAGGGGAAGAACATGACAAAGATCAGTGTAGGAAGGGGTCCCCAAAATCTCCAAGCCATGTCCTGAAAAAAGCTTCTCCTTTTAGGTAAAACCAAATACAAAACAAATAATTTTTTCCTTTTTTTTTTCCTCTTTCAATTGTCAAAGAAATGGCAGGAGATTTGGAACCAGTAAACTTTGTTTTTTCTATTCTGATGCTACCAAACTTTATTGTATGGCCTTGGGCTAGTCATTTAATACTTCTGAGCCGCAGAATTCTCCTGTGGAAACTGAGATTTTCTTGGATGACCTCCATGAGGACCTTTTTAGACAAAACTCTGTGTTCATTGTTCTATGGATTGGCAGTTGATGCTAGCCTGGATCTCTTATTTTATAATGATATTTTTGCTGGTGTAGACACCTTTCAGAATCCACAGATCATTCTTTGACCTGACAGTAATTTATTTTGACTNGACATCGTGCCACGCGCTGATGGAATGGACTCCAGTACAACCTCACAAGGGTCTATGAGGCAGGTGTTACTAGTTTGTGTCATTCTCATTATTATTTGACTAATGAAGAAATGCGCCTGAGATGGTCAATTTTATGTGTCCACTTGACTGGGCTGTCGTGCTGAACTGATGTGATGAAAGCATAAACTATTAGAGTTTGAGCGAAGCATATTACCCTCCATAGCTTGGGTGGTCCTCATCCCACCATTTGAAGGCGTTAAGAGAAAAGACTGAAGCCCCCTTATGAGGAAGGGAATTCTGGCTCCAGATGGCTCCGGCCAGAAGTTCAGTTTAGACTTGTCAGCCCCCACAATCATGTGAGCCGATTCCTTAGACCCAATCTCTCGCTCTCTCTCTCCTTCTCCGTCTCTGTTCCTCCCACCCCCGCCCGTCATTTGTACTGTGTATATATGTTCTCTCTCCACCCCCTACACACACACACACACACACACACACACACACACACACACACACACGCGGGCCTCCCTGGTTCTATTGCGCTTCACCTGAGTGAACTCTGCAGGTCTTGTTTTTTACAAATTGAAGGCTTGTAGCAGCACTGCACTGAGCAAGTCGATCAGCACCATTTTTTTCCAACAGCATTTGCTCACTTTGTGTCTCTCTGTTGCATTTTGGTAATTCTCTTAATATTTCAGAATTTTCCATTATTTTATTTGTTATAGTTATCCATGATCAGTGATTATAACTTGCTGAAGGATCAGATGATAGTTAGCATTTTTTAGCAAGAAAGTATTTTTTAATTAAGGTATGTGCATTATTTTTTTAGACATAATGCTATTGCACACTTAATAGAGTGCAGTAATGTAAGCATAATTGACCTTTTTATGTCCTGGGAAACCAAAAAAAAAATCATTCAACTTGTTTTATTGTGAATTAATTTTATTGCAAAGGTTTGGAACTGACCTTGTAATATCCCCATGGTATGCCTGTATCGATATATACTATATTTATATAAAATATATTTTTTACATATAAGATATACTTAAAATATATAATATATCAGACATATTATATATAAGTATATATAATAAATGTGTGTGTGTATATATGTATATACATATATATATAAAATGTACATGTACATATCCTATTGGTTCTATTTCTCTGGGGAACCCTAACTAATACAGAGCCTTATTCAGGGAGTTGGAAAATTATAGAGCAGGGACAGGAACTCAAGGTTTTTCTGGATCCGAAGTCCATATTTTAAATGACTTCATCACACAGCCACCCCTTATTTTTCATTATTAAAGTGTCATCCTGTATTCCCATCATTTGTTTATGTGTCTGTTTCCTCTACTAAGCTATAAACTCAAGAGGGCAAGAACTTTTATATCCCCAGCATCTAGCACAATGCCTGTCACATGGCATTGCTCGATACGTATTTGTTTTAGGATCTGAGACAGAAGATTTATGGTAATGTGCTTTGATAACTGTAAAGCACTATCAAGATATGAGACTTTATTGTTATGTGGCAAACACATAAGTCTTCCACAGTTATTTGTAAGCAAATATAGAATGTGTGTACCTAAAAAATCAGACTGTGTATGCCTAAGCCAGTGTGAGCGTCTAAGCTGGTATTATTACTTCTTATAATTTTTACCCTTTGCCAGCAACCAGAAGTGACGAAATATTTCCAGGATAGAAAATAAAATTGTATTTCTCTCTGTAACAACTAAGGAAAGAAATAGCAGTCACAGACTGTTTTCCATGTAGAATAAAGCCAGCAGCCTTTAAGCTGGAAAAGGCAAGTATGTTCAATGTCAAATGCGAGCTTTGAATGACTGGAGGGGCTGTCTACAGTCCTTGAGAAGATTGTGATGGCAGTTGGCTCCTCAGCAAAGAGTGCAATGATTAACTTTCAAGGTCTACCCTGGGCAGAGGATTGGGGGTGGGCAACACAAGTGCCATTTTGTCTCCTGTCCTGATTTAAGCAATACAAGACTAGTCCCTTTAGTATTTTTGTGTATTAGCGAGGCTCACTGTTGGGAAGGAGGACAGGAAGAAAGGTTCAATTTGAAAGGGAGCCAGAATGAATTTCTTGAATTAGGTAAAGCATTCTGAGCTCCTAGGTGAAAATTAATCTCCTTGTCTTTAACATAGAATATATTCCACAATTTTTTCCCTGTAATCACCAAAATCATATCAAATAAAATTAACCAACATTTTTGGGGACATATTTGCTGGACTAGAAGGATAAGTTGTCAGAGACCTGTCCAAAGGTAGGATAGCAGGGTAGAAATATATACTATTGGAGCACCTGCCTGGCTCAGTTGGTTAAGTGTCCAATTGTTGATTTCAGCTCAGGTCATGACCTGAAGGTCATGAGATCGAGCCCAGTGTCGGGCTGGCTGTGGAGCCTGTTGAAGATTCTCTCTTTCCCTCTCCCTCTGCCCCTCCTCTGTCTCTCTCTGAAAAAAAAAAAAAATTCTCTTGTTATGGGGTATTTTAGTTTTCACCTACATTTCACCATAAACTAGACATTAATTTCATAGTTTTATACAGTCACTGGTTGGTCAGTGTCTTTGCACACTATTCCTTTTTGCATGTCAAATCTTCCATTTGGGATCACTTTACTTCTGTTTGAAATTTATATATTGTTTAGAATCCATGGTAGTAGGGATCTTTTGGTAGTAAACTCACTTAATTTTTTCTTCTGTCTGAAAATGTCTGTTTTCTCTTCGTTCTTGAAAGATACCTTTGCTTAGTATGGAAATTTATGTTGCAATGATTTTCTGTCAGTCTGTTTTTCTGCACTCTGGTTTCTATTCTTTGTGATGTGAAGTCAACAATCACTCTAATTACCTTTCTCTTGCATGTAATCTGCTCTTACTCCTTAGAGTGTTTTAAATATATTTTGCTTTTGTCACTTTGCAGTGTCGCCATTATGTGTCTGAAATTGAATTTGTTTTTATTTATTCTATTTAAGGTATATTGGAGTCCTGCATCTGGAGGTCTTTCAATACTTTTAAAAGTTCTCAGCCTTTTTATCTTCAAATTTTATCTATTCCCAAGTCTTCATCTTTTTTGAATCTCTAATGAGGCATTATTATAGCCCTTGTCACTCTATCCTCCATGTCTTTCAATCTGTTTTTCATACTTTACATCTAATTTCTTCATAGCTGTGTTTCAGTTCTCTGATTCTTGGTGAACATGCATCTCATCTGCTGTTTAATCTCTCTTAAATTTCTAATTTAATTATTAAAGTTTTATTTATTTGGTTTTTATATAAATATAATTTTTTGGTGTATTTTGGATGTATTATCTAAATGTAGTTTTATTTGGTTCTTCATCAAATTTGGTCATTCCCTATCATGTCTTGTTCTTTGCTCATGCTTTCAAGTTTGTTTAATTTTTAAAAATTATTTAAACATATTAAACATAATGATTTTGCATTCTTTATTTAATAATTCTAATGTCTGAAATTATTTGTAGTCTGTTTCTATGGTTTATTCCTTATGGCACCTTGTTCTTGTGAATCCTTGGCTTTTGTCCTGTGAACTATTTGCTGCCTTGTTTGTGTCTGTCACGTCTTTGGTCAGGGTTGAAATTGACATTGTAAAGTTGACTTACGTTTGTTTATGCCTTTCTCTTTTGTGTGACACATCCAACTCAAAACCACTTTGAATTTATGTCCTAATTTTTGGACTACAAAGCATGAATTTGGGCCAAAAACCCATTGGAAGGCCAGGTTGAGCTCTCAAGTTCTTTTCAAATTTTTTTCATCCAAGGTCATAATCAAGACAGGTAAATTTCCTTTTTTCTCCTTCAGGGTCATTAGGGTCCCTGCTTTATACGTGGTCTCCTATTGGCTTCCCCATCTTCCGTGGGCACTAAACTTTTTCTACCTCCCCTCATGTACAAAGAAGCTAACAAATCAGAAGCTTAGCTTTCCATCATTCAGCAAGAATCCTTGGGGCAAAAGCCAGTCTCGGTATTTACTTAGCTCCCATAGTTACTATTACACCTAATTTTTAGGATCTTTGGATTCCTTATTTTGTGTGTGTGCTAGTTCAGTAGTGCATTTAAAATGATTCCTAAGAAAAGAATTTATCTACCTTTTTCAGAAAAGTCATTTGAGTTGTATAGCCTGTTATATTGCTAAAAAGTCAAAATCAAATTTTATCACACCATGTTTTACTCAGACTTCTGCCAGGGACATTTGACTTGAAGACACAAAATCTCTTCACTCACACAGAAGCACAATCATTGAAGGTATTTAGGTGGTTCTGTGACTTGGAGGTTGAAAGCTATAAATGCATTTACCAATTTATGTACNAATTTATGTATTTCTTATTGTACTGGACTCTACAAGTTATGAATAAAGGGAAATCCACATTAACTCTGGTTAGAAGGCTCCTGGAGTCATTTTCACTCCCACCAGCTTTTACCTGCGTCTTATAGATCATGTCGGGCAGGTGATGGAGAATATTGAAGTACCCAGTACATGAGGTAGCAGCAGAGAAACAGGGCCATATGGCTTTGCACAATTTCCTAATGCTATTATGCCGCACGTACTCTCACTCTGGGACGGGGGATCCTGTGACCGTAAGTCTGTGCGAGGAAGGGCAGGCTGCACATCATAAGGCACCATTGGGGACAGCTTACCCAGATGCAGTTTCCCTTAGCGATTTTCCTATGCTCAGCTCCATTCCCAGAATGGATAGATTTCCATCATCTGTTCCTTGGGAATATTTTGTAATATCAGTGTTTACAGTGCTAGGATTTAAAAAAAAATTTTTTTTGGCAAGGAGCTAAAGAGTGTGACAATTTATTGTCAGTGAATATGAAGAGTAAAATATTCCCTTGCTCTGAGCTCTTTTGCTCAGTTTTGCCTCATGAATACCCTGTTCCAATTACTTGAGTCTGGAGCCAACTGTACGTAAGTAAGATTCTGACACGGAATTACATCACTGCAGATAAAATACCTTTTTAAATCATAAAAACAACGTTAGCATTCTAATTCTTCAAAACAGTGTCATATTGCTTTATACTGTTTGGCAATGACAAGCAGGCTTGTCAATTTTAAACCAAAAAGTAAGGATGGCATTTGAGATAAAATTGCCTTTTGTCTTCTTTAAATGTAACAGATAATAACATCTAAAGGACCGAGCAGGGTGGGGAAGAATCTTAGTGTCTGTGAGTCATAACACATGTGTTTTCATCATTTCTTGGGGCCATGACCTCTTGCTGTGTAATTTTGCCCACATCATTGATATTTTTAAAGAATTTTCGTGTAAAATAGCAAGAAAGAAGTAAAAGTAATATTTAGGGAAGTGCCTGTCAAGTAGGGTGTCTCTAGTCCTCAACGTAGTTTACACAGTATTTTTTTTTTTCTATAGAGAGGGAGCAGGGGAGGGACAGAGGGAGAAGGAGAGAGAATCTTAAGCAGGCTGCACACCCAGCGTGAGCCTGATATGGTGCTCGATCTCACGACCCTGAGATCCTGACCTGAGCTGAAATCAAGATTTGGACACTTCCCGGGCTGAGTCACCCAGGCGCCCCATAGTAAAAATTCTTAATGTACGTTTACAGGGTGATTATTCAACCCACTATACAGAAGTTTGTGTTGAATCAGAGGAGGATTCTGAAGGACATGGCATTTAAACTGATCTTCAAAGGAGGCAAACTGGTGTGGAGAAACCATATTTTGTTAACAGTAGAATTGTCCTCTAGGAAGAGCCTTGTTTTATTTGATGAACACTCTGACAATTCTATTTGGGGTGGGGGTTCTGAGGCTAGGTGCAAGCTATGTACCAGACTTTTGATTTACTGAGTAGAACAAGTGAAGTGAGTGTGAGCTGAATTTAGCTCTTAGGAAAATAAAAAAGGACTTTTAAAGGCGGCATTATGTAACAGATGGAAGACAAATGAGATGTCTTCAGGGAAGAGGCTTTTAGGGGAGAAAAGCGAGATCAATGGGGAATCACATTGGGTTTTGGGTAGGTTTTGCTACCATGTGAATCCTTTTTTCTTTTTAAAAAGATTTTATTCATTTGAGGGAGAGAGAGAGCAAGTGAGAGAGAGAGCACGAGCATGGGGAAGGTTAGGGGGAGGGAGAGAAGTAGACTCCCGGCCAGGCAGGGAGCCCAATGTGGGGTTCAATCCCAGGACCGTGGGATCATGACCTGAGCTGAAGGTGGATGCTTAACCAACTGAGCCACCCAGATGCCCCTACGATGTGAATCTTCTTTCCCATATAACCATGACACATTTGGTAAAATATCCACTTATTTTAATGTATTCTGGAATTAGACCTACCAGTGTCCAGCTTCAAGGCTGTTACCAGAGACCTAGTCTCTGATAACTAATGGATAGGATTGTAATGAGAGCGAACAGTAATATTTTTCTTATTTGGGTTCTTAAAGTTACAGAGAGGATGCTTGAGGGTATATTTTCTCACAAGTGTTTGAAGTCTAAATAAACTCAACTCTTGATTGGGAGCTTATTAAAATATTATAGAGGGCAGAGGACAAAGAGTGAAGTTGGTGGGCCTTTGTGGAAATTGAGGGCTCTTGCTCTTGGGGGAGATCATTAAAGAAAAACTTTTCATATGGGAATATATATGTGTGTGTGTGTGTGTGTATGCGAGTGTGTGTGTATGTGAATGTGTGTATGTGTGTTTTGAGTGTTCATTATGACAAAACCCTGAAGCTAAGACAGTAACACAACCCCACACTAAATACTATTTCTACAATCACGGAGGTTACATTTTAGCATGGGAGATAATCATTAGATTACCAAGTATCAAGTTACTTTCAACTGGGAAAAGTGCCGTGAAGGAGAGTTAGAAGGAATTAGTGTTTAATAAGAGGACCTGATCCAGTCTTGTTGGTCAGGGAAAATTTCTCAGAAGTGACATCCTTCAGATGTAAGTTTCAATGAAGGAAAAGGGAGAGAAAGTATTCCAGGCAGGGAGAGGGAATATCTTGAGCAAATTCTGAGGTGGGAGAGAAGCTGGCAGGGCAGAGGTTCCGTATGGCCAAAGCCTAGAATGGAGGAGGAAGATGGCAAGAGGTTTAGAGTGGAACTGTAAACAGGGTGCTTCTCTGCAGGATCCTGTAGGACACTTTTTTGCAATGGTAATAGAGTCATTAGAGAGTATGGGAAGGGGAGTGACACATTTATTTAAATTTGTTTACTTAAAAGACCTCTCTGGCTTGATGGGAGAATAGACAATAGGTAGCCTGGTGTCCTGCATTATCTTTTCCAGATATCTTTTCTGTGCACTCCCTCCACAGTTGGAATAACAGATCCTTGTTTTTTTACCTTGTGACTTTGTACCCCTTCCCACTAGATTGGGGGAGGATATGGACATGCTGCTGGACGTTAGGCTTGACAATGGGACATGCGTCGTCCAGTGGAATGTCAGTGGAGGCTCCGGATGTGCTTGCAGGGTTTGTCTTTGCTTCTTGCTTCTGCGTCAGTCGTGAGACAGTACGCCCATGCGTCACTGGTCCCAGGATGAGACACAGACTGACCGGAGCTAAGCTAGCCCCCAGGCCTCAAGTGAGAAAAGCAAATGACTTGTGCTGTCAGCCACTGAGATTTCACGACGGGCTTTGCTAACACATACAGGAGGGCATCAGATTGAAGGCTAGGAGACAAATTAATGGTGTAGGTATGAGTTAATGGTAGATCGGACTCAGATAATGGCCGCGCAGAGATGATGGAAAGAACTGAATAGATTCCAGACATATCTAGGCTTTCGGGTTGGTAATACAGATGACCAGTTGGATCCAGAGGTAATGGGAAAGAAAATGCCAAGGATGATATTTCAACCAAAGATTCTTGCAGTATTGTCTAACCTTATGGTCCTAAAGATAATTGAATATGCCCAAAGCTTTCAAATGCTGTATGTCGTTTTATTTGTGACTATAGAGATTATGATTTTGTGAAAAAATTCGATAGTCAAGACCCCTCCTCCTGAGAGCCCACGGGGGAGGCTGCACGCTGCCGGCCATGCGCTATTCCTCTCAAAGAGGTAATCCCAGCCCAGGCTTCGAGGACCTGTGGCCATGGGCTAGTCTGAGCACAAGCCCTGACTTCTGACATGATTGATCATCTAATGTCCTGTTACGGTTTTGGAGCTGTCATAGGCGTGCCAACTTTTGCTCTTAAGAAGCACTAAACCTATCACTTTTACAAGGCAGCAAAAAATCCCCCAATTTTTTATATTTTAGTGCAGGGTGCTTGTCAGGCTTTCTGCCTGAGGCACACTTTGTGCCTGAACTTGCATCCACAGCCTTACAGCCTTCGCTTTCCCCAGACGATCTCCCGATTAGTTCTGGGTAATTATAGCGGCTGGTTATTTTGTTTTTTTCCAGAGAAGCAATAAACTATTTTCTGTCTGTTAGCGAGCTGCAAGCAGCATGGTTTTCATTAACATAGTGAGAAAATAAATGTTGGCAGTTCAGTTGTTGGGAAAATGAGGTTGCAGACTGCACAAAGTCAAGAATCCAGGCTGAGTGTGACTCATTCTGTCCCTGAGCGGGCGGGGTTTCTCGGCCCACAAGGGGATAGAGGCGGCAAGCTTGCTGTGGCCTTCCTGATGGAGGTTAGGGCATCAAAACCATTTGTGACTCACTCATCAGGCAGTTCAGCCTGTTTGGTCTGATTTTCTCCGTTCTGCCTGCTGCATTTGCTTCCGTTAGACCGAACTCCTGCTCAGCAGTTGCAGTTGGTCTCTCTTCTCCTTTGGATGGGGTTGGGCCATTACAGGAATTACTAAAAAAAAAAAAAAAAAAAAAAAAAAAAAAAGTTTTGACACCAGAATTAGGAAGATAATTACAGTTAATTCTTAAATAAGTGTTTCAGTAAGTTGGTAAGGTTGAGATGCAGAATATTCCATTTGGCCCCCCCACAGTCAGCATTCCTTTAAGATTTTCATCGGAGCAGCTGATAAGGACTTAAAATATACTGATGTTTATTTCTATCTTTTTCATTTCATAGTTCTTGAAGTCTAGGGTAAATATGGCCCAATAAAGGGGAAGAACATGACAAAGATCAGTGTAGGAAGGGGTCCCCAAAATCTCCAAGCCATGTCCTGAAAAAAGCTTCTCCTTTTAGGTAAAACCAAATACAAAACAAATAATTTTTTCCTTTTTTTTTTTTTCCTCCTTCAATTGTCAAAGAAATGGCAGGAGATTTGGAACCAGTAAACTTTGTTTTTTCTATTCTGATGCTACCAAACTTTATTGTATGGCCTTGGGCTAGTCATTTAATACTTCTGAGCCGCAGAATTCTCCTGTGGAAACTGAGATTTTCTTGGATGACCTCCATGAGGACCTTTTTAGACAAAACTCTGTGTTCATTGTTCTATGGATTGGCAGTTGATGCTAGCCTGGATCTCTTATTTTATAATGATATTTTTGCTGGTGTAGACACCTTTCAGAATCCACAGATCATTCTTTGACCTGACAGTAATTTATTTTGACTGTATTGATTACCTTAAGTGCCTTTCATTTTTCATGGTTAAGAAAAAAGAGCATCCTTTGTCTCCATTCTGTTTATATTTTTTCAAAGCTATATTTCTCATCCCTTTAATCTCATAAATCTAAATATAGCAATGGAAAGTGCTAAGAAGTGCAAATGTAACAAGCAAAATGAAATACAAAGACAAAATCAAGCACACGATTAAACCAACAAAAAATAAAAGCAAAGTATTAGAGGCTGAAAAATCCAAAGCAAGATTTAAACTATCCAGAGGGATCTAGCTAGGAGCTCTGACTTAAATTACCTACAAAAATTATATCAGGTGAAGATGATCTACCTGGCTTTATAAAAAGGGCTTTATTTCCAGGTTAATTTGGCCTGTCAGTAAGATCTCTTTGCTTTAGCCATTGACTTCATTATTTCTGCATCTTCTCCACATACTGCTTTCACTTGTGTAAGTTTCTTTCTTTCTTTCTTTTTTTAAAGATTTATTTATTTAAGAGAGAGAGAGAGGGCACACACTTGACTGGGGGGAGGGGCAGAGGGCGAGGGAGAGAGAGAGACTTTCAAGCAGGCTCCCCTCTGAGCACGGAGCCTGATGTGGGGCTCGATCCCAGGACCTTGAGATCATGACCTGAGTTGAAACCAAGAGTTGGATGCTCAACCGACTGAGCCACCAAGGTGCCCCTGTGTAATTTTCTTTTTTGCTTTTTTTTTTTTTTTTTTAAGATTTTATTTATTCATTTGAGAGAGACAGAGAGA